>NC_083326.1:53991397-54134625 GCF_963455315.2 Globicephala melas
AAACAAAAATATAAACCATAATAAATTACTAAATTGTACTTTATCAAAATTAAAACTTTTGCTCTTTAGAAAACTCTAAGTAAATGAAAACGTAAGCTGTAACTTGGAGAAAATACTCAAAATCTATGTTTAACAAGGGACCTGTATCCAGATTATACAAAGTACTCTTAAAACTCATAATAAAGAAATAAACAAACAAAAATTTAAAATGGACAAAAAACACTTCACAGAAGACATATGAATAACCAATAAACAGTTAAAAAGACGTTCAACATGATGAGTTATCACAGAAATGCAAAGTACTACTACAATAAACTAGAAAGTTTAAAATTTTAAGAATTCATACAATACCAAATATTAGTGGTGATATGGAACAATTGGATATCTTAAATACTACTCATGTAAAATGATATAACTATCTTGGAAAATTGTGTTTCAGTTTCTTTTAAAGTTAAACATATAATTGTCATATAACCCAACAACCCCACTTCTAAGTATTTATCCAAGAGGAATAAAAATATGTCCACAGAAGGAATTTTAAAGAAATATTCGTAGGCTCTTTATAATAGCTGAGTCAATAAACAATTGAGTTATATTCATACGTACTTTACTACTCAAATTAAAAAGAATGAGCCGCTAGATGCAACAACTTGGATGAATTTCAAAAGAAGCCAGGCACAAAGTAGTGCGTAAAATATAATTCTTGTCTGCAATTCTAGATTAGGCAAAAGTAATTTATGTCACAAAAAACAAATAATTGATTGCATGTAACCAGGGGTGGGAAACACAGAAAGTAAGTGTCTCCTTTACCATGCAACATATTCCAGTGTAATTTTAAAAATTCTTTCCATTCGATAATGCCTTCCTTCCTAATGACAGCAATAATGGCTAATAGTGATTGTGCTAGATGCTTGGCACTTTATATACACACTGTGACAGATTGTTCTATTCTCAGCTTGTTAAGATGGAAATTGCATTTCCACAAATGCCCTTTCTTGTCCAGGTCTGGGTTTGAGTTGTCCATTACTCTCTGAAGGTCTTAGATCAAACACAGAGGTTAATGGAGGGTTCCAGCTTCCTTTTCTTTCTGTGCTTTTCATCTAACTAATCTTCCTGCTAACCATTAGTCAGGTCCACCACCAAACCCTTAACTGTGGGCTTATGGAAGCACTAACTGCACAGAGGCAAGAGCTTCCCTGTCATGGTCCCCCTTAGGCAACTGGGCTTGGCTCTTCAGGTTTTTCTGCAAAAGATGATTTTTCTCTAAACATCCAGTTACCCATTCTGATCATTGATTTTCCTAGCTCTTCCGACAACTGTGCAAGTCTAATTCTGATAATGAAGCCCTTATACCATGTCACTCATAGTACCCTGTTACCCTTGCCTGAACCTTGGCAAGCTCTCTCTCTTGCTTAAACACACACACACACACACACACACACACACACACACTCACAATACTCACACACATCTTCATAGGTGTATAATTTTCAATAAAAACATACACTTTTCTGAGTTTTTTTGTTGAAGGAGGGAGCAGGATTTTGTTTTCTTAAACACACACATACACAAAGGTCAATGATGTAAATGAATTTAACTAAGAAATGACTCAGGTAATGATACTTGAGTACATTAAGTGTTGCTCAGAAGCCTATTTCCTTCATTAGTTTGTGACTCTGACTCTAAATTTCTAACTTGTATGCAATAGAGCTCCAGATTTTTTCCAGAATCAATTACTATTAGAGTGCCACTGGAACCCTTAGGAGACAGTCTCCCATCCTTTCTTCTATGTTTTATGGTCCATATTCATTTACTTATTCATTCAAGAAACATTTACTGAACACATATTTTGTTCCAGACATTATTAAAAATAGACCTCAAGGACTTCAATAGGGAGTCAGTTATAAAATTAAAAAAGTGAGCTCATAAAGGATCATGAGCAAAATGCTGTGGATTCACTAACAAAGGAATGAATCTATAAGAAGTGAGTTTTTTAAGGTAGACTTTATAGAAGATTAGAAGTGTGGTCTACACTGGATATATCTCATGCTTTTCCTTTTTCTTCTCCCACCATTCTGTGGAACTGCTCTCAACCCAAATTGGGCAGATCAGTGACCACATTGTTGTTAAATTCAACCTTACTAAAAATACCTAAAGCGAATTTGAATGAGGTTTAGTTTTTATTATCACATATGTTAATTTCCCTATAAAAGCTATTCTTGGTAGGAAATTCAATAAACACAGCAATGGACATAAAATAAAATTCTGCCTATATGGTCAGACATACAAGTATCTGTTTCATAGTTATCTAGTGATGTTAATTTTTTTTAATGTCCTGGTCACTTGTTCATCTTTATTGAGCTATTCACCTTTAAGGTTCATAATAGTTTTTAAGGACTCTATCATATGATGCCAATAACATTGGTATAAGCTCTTCTTCTCTAATACAGGTTGCATTTTCTTTCCAAGTTTTTCACTGGTGTTTTTGTTGTGATGTTTCAGTCTGGACCACTGCAGAAAACAGATGGAGCAACCAAAGGGTTTAATTTAAAAGGTTCACAAAGCTATGGGCCTGGTTAAGGTACCAGACGAGGGATAATGAAACACCCAAATATTACTAACAGCAGGGAGCTGTTACCCTCTCTAGGCCTGGAATGGCAACAGGAGGGAACGATGTTACTGGAGTCCAACCAGAATTAGAACCAGGGAAGAGGATTCTTCTGATCTCCTGCTGGTGCCATGCATAGGCCAGTATAATCTAGAAGCCAGAAGGCAGTGGGAGCCCAGTGCCTTAATTCATAGAAATTGGTCTCCAGGAACACAAAGGGAAACAAAGAGCAAAGACTTGATACACAGAAGCTCTTTGATTTATGGAGGTTTCTATATTTCATATAGTCAAAACTAACTCAAGTAGTTTCCATTTTCATCTTTAAAATACCTTCTTCACCCAGAGATCATATAATTTTTTCTTAATCTTTTAGTTTAGTTTTTTTCCTTAATTTTCCATTTGGCTGGATTTATTTCAGTTCCCAGGTGATTCATTGTTCTTTCTTTCCTCAAGACCTTCACTCTTGCTTTTCCTTCTTTCTGGAAAGTTGTCTCCCAATTATAAGCTCAACCAAATAAAAGCTATCTTTTTTTTTATCTCTAACAAATCAGAGGTATTATGTTTACAAGTAAGCAAATGGTAAGAGCTACTGTGGTCTTGGAGACAAATAATCACTTTACATTGACAGTATGAAATTTTACCTGAATGCTTCTGGAAACTTCCAACAGGTAATAAATCTCCCCACCCTTTTGTGCTCCAAGAAATGGTTTAATGCAAAGAACTACCCTTACCAACATGACATAAATAAGACACTCAGATGCCCCCCTTTCTTAAATATGGCTGGACCAAACAAAGACTCTAAATTTATTCTTTGCCTTATAAATTTTTATATGAATTGTTTGTATTCACTGACCAATCTAGATAAAATACCTGCTAACTGGACTTGAGCAAAGTTTAGTTAAGCTTTTCTCCTTCCCCACCCTTGAGCAAACATGAGAAGCCAGAACAATTCATAAAAAACAAATCCAGATTTAACTAAAGAGAGACTATTCAAAAGGATTATTGTGATCAGGGAGGGAGGTCTGTAACAAAAAGGTGAAGTGTCTTTGCAAGAGGGAGAAAGGGTAAGGAGAGGGCTTTCAGAACAATTCGTCCGTAACAGCCCCTCCAGAACTGCTGACCTCAGAAAAACACCAACTGTCAGATCAGACGGTTGCTCATCTCACTTCCTCACCCCTGAATCTTTCCTGCCTTGTTTACTCCTTCCCCTAAAAGAAAAACCTTTGTTCTGCCTGAACTGTGAGTTGCTTACAGATTTTATAGTCCTTATGGTCAAAGCATAAAAGCCCTCTCCTTACCCTTTTTCCCTCTTGCAAAGACACTTCACCTTTTTGTTACAGACCACCCTCCCTGATCACAGTAATCCTTTTGAACAGTCTCTCTTTAGTTAAATCTGGATTTGTTTTTTATTTGGCAGCCCTTTTGCCCTTGCTCATCTTTATGGCTGTGAGAGTCTGGGAAAGGAATACTCATTCAGCAAACATTTAGGGAGCAGCGATTCTGTGCCGGATACTCTGCTAGATGGTGGGGATACAGTGAAGAGAAAGGCATTGTCTGATCCCTTAGGGAGCTCACAGAATTATTACAATGCAGAGCAATAAGTGCTACCAGAAAACAAAGAAAGAAGGAAACAATTGCTTTTCACTCTGAGAAGACAGAGGAGGGGTACTTATTCCTGAGGGAGGTAAGTCAGAGGATGTTTTCAGAAATTGGTACTATTTGAGATGATCAAAATATATTATAGAATATAATCAATTCAGAAATGTATATTGAAGGCAGTAAGCACTGTTTAAAGTTGGAAATGTCAGGGATGAGTATAGCTGAGAAAGTCAGCAGAGGCTTCATTCATAGATGGAGGAGGTGAGCCTTGAA
The DNA here is from genome assembly GCF_963455315.2 of Globicephala melas. Classification (NCBI taxonomy): domain Eukaryota; kingdom Metazoa; phylum Chordata; class Mammalia; order Artiodactyla; family Delphinidae; genus Globicephala; species Globicephala melas. The sequence continues at coordinate 53,995,878 of NC_083326.1, forward strand.
GAACAGCGGAGACTGGAACGGCATAGGAAAGAGTGGTAAATGTTTCAGCCAGGTTTTATGAGCACAGGGAACTGGGGCAGAGGTGTGTGTTGGGGAGAAAAGAAGGATAAGATAATCAATGTTTCCATTTCTATACTCACAACCCTCTTTCAGCTCCCACTCGTTAGAATCCACACCTGTGTTTAGCTTATATTGTGCCATGAAATCATCTCTTTTACTTGCTATACTTGTACTCTGTTCTCATCTTGACACCAGTTTATAGATCTAAGTGCATGACGGAGCACAACCATTGCACACATTTTTTCCCAAAGCAGGACTCAGATGAGTGACGGCTCAATTTTCATGGTGACACCAAGCACTTTAGTTAAAATGAGCAGCATATCTTGCTCTGATACTGATTTGACACCAATTTCAGACGCCACCATAGAAAAGAGTTCACAATTTTATTAAGTCCATATGCTGAAGTGAACATATTTAGGCTGAGGTAGATCGACTGTTATCCTAAGGATGGAGCACATTTGTCAGAGTTTATTTTCTGCTCGTGACAGATCTGCAGTGATGGTCCCACTGACTCAGACCTTCTGGTTAATTTCTCGCATTATAATTCAATTTCTACCTTGGTAATCCAACAGATGGTTTCTTTCTTCCTATCTTGGATATTATGAGAAAGTGGATCAAATTCAGAGTCTGGTAAAGCCACTGCTGAAATTCTTACACAGACCATGAGAACTTTCACATATGTGCACAAAAATGAGGTATTTCTGGTCCTCCCTGCCAACTGCTCAAGACTAATTGCTGGGGCACCACATCTCTGGCTTGGCATCCTGCCTGCTGAAGAGCAGGGATTGTGCGGACAGAGGTTCCAAGGGTGCAGACAGCTCTTTCATTTACATTCCCTCCAGTGTTTACTTTGCTAGGTCTCATGGCAGGAAGTTTTCTATTTTCTTCTAGAGCAGAAGGTAATATTTTTTTCTCTACACATTACCAACCACTGTGCTGGCCAAATTCTCACATATGAGGTGTTCAATATGAAGAATTGCAGTTTTCAAAATAGAGGTAGAGCGAAGACTGTCCTGCCTGCCGTCACCACACACAGTGGGGTGTCGCTCTAGGACCTTGCTTCAGATGTGTAAGCTCCCCATTCACTAAACTAATGTTGTCTCTGTTGCTGAAAAAAAAAACAAATAAGAAAGAAAATAGGTGTATTTTTAGCATGAGAGTAATTTTGATTGAGTGAAAAATTCACATTTTAGCTAGGTAGATTGTATCTATATTATTTGGTTGTATGAAAGCTCTACTGGAAAATTGCATTTTAACCATCAGTAAATGTATTTCAATATTGGCAACCTTTCCTGACATCAGGTGTGAGATGATCGCCTTACTTCTTATCACCCCTCATATTTCATAGTCACTCTGCAGTAAGAGCCTTACAGTTACGTTATAAAGCATGTGTTGTTTCCACGTTTATTAGAAAACTTTAAATATTTAAACATCATGAAAGCAACAGAAAGAAAATACTCTTTTTGCTATTTTATATTCTGAGCTCACTGAACATTTTATGACAATAATTTTGACCCTTTATTGTAAGTTTATTTCTAAATATTTTAAAAGAAAAATATCTCCAAATTATAACATAAATCCAATGTGAAAATGGGTTTGGTATTAATAGATATAACATTATACATATATAGGTAAATCTATATACATATATATCTAATAGAATATTCAAATTTCACAGCTTTTATGATGACAAGAATATGGCTTTCTAAAATAGAGTTTATTTTTATTGTTAGAATTTATTTTCCATTGTTAGAGTTGAATAACCTTGGATGAAAATTTAAATATTATCTAGAGGCCTGTGGATTTACCTGAATTAGTCTACATTTTCAAACTAGAGAGTGTATATCATGACTAGCACCTGCAGAATTTCCACCTAAAAGTTTATTTTCCTACAATGTGTGTTCACTAGAGTGTGGAGACCAGACTGCTAAACAAATGGACTAACCGAATTTAAACTTAGAACTATCTTAAGGTGTATGGTATGATAGTCAAAGTGCCTAAGACAGTTCCTGGCACACAGCACATGTTCAACTTCATCTCCTTGTCTTCTTTTAAGTAACAGTGTGCATGTTTTAAGTTTCAATTTCCTTTTTATTATATTCATATACTAGTAACACTAAAGTCAATTCAATGAAAGTGGTCAGACCAATTCTTTGGCATAATGGTGCAACCCATCCTTCCACACTGAACATTATCACTTGCAGAAAAATCCAATAAATTATCTAGTCCTTTCAAGGATTTGGCTCTCTCCAAGTTCTTGACTTTAACATCTCAATACTTTACACCACACAGCATGTGCTCTAGTTATCTCACACCTCTTATGTTTCAGTCTCCTGACTCTGCAGCTTTGTTTGTTCTGCTTCTTTCTTCTAAAATACCTATAAATCCTATTAATGACTTATATCTAGGCCCCACCCCCACTTCTGCAGTATGACCTGGACCAATCTCCTCCACAGTAGGAAATAATCCCTTCTTCCACTGATTGTCCAGAGTATTTTCCTGTACTTGATCACAGTGATTACTCTCTTCCGTCATTTATTTTAATATTTTTATAGTTGTATTTTTTACAGTAATGTCTTTAATGATAGGTAGGACCTGTTTTGTCTGTACCCTCCACAATGCCTTATCCACTTGAGTTTGCAGTGAAGCTCTAATGATCATTCAAGGAATGAAGGAATGTGTGAACCTGTGTAAAAAAAAAAAAAAAAACTGATGAAGAGATATGTACAAATTTTTAAAATAAAAATTTATAGATATATATACATATTTGCTACAGTTTTCTAATTATTTAAATATTACTGAGGGCTAAAACACACTGCTTCATATTATTTTACATTTTATTGTGGTAAAACATTTAACATAAAATTTACCATTTTAACCTTTTTAAATTAAAGTATAGTTGATTTATAATATTATATTAGTCTCAGGTGTATAACATAACATTCAATATTTTTTATAGATTATACTCCATTTAAAGTTATTATAAAATAATGGCCGTATTTCCCTGTGGCGTACAATCTGTCCTTATCTACTTTATATATAGTAGTTTGTATCTCTTAATCCCTATATTGCCCCTCCTCTCTCCACACTTGTGACTACTAGTTTGTTCTCTGTATCTGTGAGTTTGTTTCTGTTTTGTAATATACATTCATTTGTTTTATTTTTTAGATTTCACATATCAGTGATAATATACAATATTTGGCTTTCTCTGTCTGACTTATTTCACTAAGCATAATATTTTCTAGGTTCATCCACATTGTTGCAAATGGCATAATTTCATCTTTTAAATGTCTCAGTAATATTCCATTACATATATATATCACATCTTTATCCATTCATCTGTTGATGGACACTTAGGCTGCTTCCATATCTTGGTTATTCTAAATAATGCTGCTGTGAACATTGGGGGGTGTGTATCTTTTGAGATTAGTGTTCTCATTTTCTTTGGATATATACCCAAGGGTGGAATTGCTGGGTCATATGGTAGTTGTGTTTTTAGTTTTTTGAGGAACCTCCATACTGTTTTCCACAGTGGCTGCACCAGTCTACATTCCCACTAACAGTGTGCAAGGGTTCCCTTTTCTTCACCAACATTTGTTATTTGTGCTCTTTTTGCTGATAGCTATTCTGATAGATATCAAGTGATATCTCATTGTGGCTTTAATTTGTATTTCTCTGATGATTAGCGATGTTGAGCATCTTTTCATGTGCTTATTGGCCATCTGTATGTCTTTATAAAAATGTCTAGTCAGGTCTTCTGCCATTTTAACCATTTTTAATTGTTAAATACATTCACATTGTCATGCAATCATCACCACCATCCTTCTCCAGAAATGTTTGGTCATTCCAAACTGAGACTCTTTACCCACCAGACACACACACCGCTCTATTTATAACAGCTCTTAAAACAGTCTACATAAGGATTCTTAAAACATTCATATGTATATCAGTTTCTAATATTATGGAATAGTCATAACAGGAGATGCACTCTGAGGTGTTTAAGACATTCTCTGGAAAGGTGAGTCATGTAAAACTTTTAAGATTAAGGAAGTAACTGAGACTGTGTGCTGAAGTTTGAAAGAAGAAAATAGAATAAATTATCATGAAATATATATACCTTTATGCGAAACAAAATGATATCAATCAAGCCACATATATCTAAAGTGTTTCAATAAATATATCCTGTGCTTACTATTTTTACTTATTAACATATTTTATGAATAGATCTAAGTGTCCGGTACAAATTTATGAATTGATTTTACAATGTAAGATTTAAATTCCTTGGAAAAGCAATACTATACCTAGAACTCAAACATATTTGTTAGGTGAAGACATAGGCACACGTTTCTAAGCACGGAGCTATAGGAATTTCTCCTGATTAGGCTTCAGTCACTATCGATATTCCAAAATGGAAGCAGTGAAAACTTATTTTTGGTTTTGAGATTTCAAAATATTAATGCACCAGTGTAAGGATTATAAATTTGTATTATCTGAAAACCGTTTGGCACAAGTTGAAAACTCTGTAAATAATGTTCTAAAAAAACTGTCTTTGTCAATTTAGAGAATTTGAGGTATGACTCAAAAATGATACAATAGATGTTATTACCATACCTTTTAAAAGTCCTTACAGATTTATTTTGAGTGTCAGTAGCAAAGAAGACATTATGGTTAAAATGTTTCAGTAAGTTTTATAAATTATATATTTCTTAAAATTGTGATTACAAATACTTACAAATTCATCTCCATTCTCATACAAAAAGTTCTGTCTTAAGAATACAAGAAACTTAAACTCTGCTTGGAGATGTCAGAGAAGTTCTACAAAGAAAGATGACAAATGAGCCAAGTATTAAAGAAAGGATAAGAGCTGATCAGACAAGCAGGGGAGTAGATTTTGCAAATAGTGAGGACTATTTGGTAAGGTCAAGAAATAATAATAAAAACAAAATGCATAGCCAGGGGAGTGCAACAAGAAAAAATCCTAGAACATTATGTTCATTTTTGAGTCATGCAGCATCACCATACAGAATTGTTGTCTTTGTACATGCCTTTTTCTCCCACAAAACTGAGAATACATTGACAGAATACATTGTGTCTTTATTGTAATATCTCCCAGGGCTATCACCATGTTCAAAATAGTTTGTGTAATCAGTAAATGTTTCCATAAGAATTAAGGCGTAAAGACCTCTAAATGTAGAAAAGACAGTTATCTGGACGTCTCCTTCTACTCCCTTGTATCAGGACCACCATCAAGAAATCCATGAAAAAAGCGTAGTAAGGATGGTACAACAACATAGAGAAATAAAACTGCAATAAAGGATTGAAGTTACAATCATATGCATTTATTTTCGATAGGGTAATGCATTTGTGCAATAAAATTTCACCTTGTAAAATTTTCTTCCACCTCCCTAAATTATATAGTAATAATAATAATAATGCCTAATATTTACTGAGTGTGAACCATATGCCTTTTACTCTTTTAAGACTTTGCATGTACTACTCATTTACTTCTCACACTTGTGACATAAGTACTGTTATTATCCTCACTTTACAGATGTGAGGATTACAGTGCAGACAAGTTAAGTAACTTATCTAGTCTTGCAGACATTAATTTGTGGAGTCGACTTTTGAACCAAAGCATTCTGCTCCAGAGCCAGATCTTTCAATCATTATCTTATATTGCCCCACACAGTGTTAAAAATGAAATTTCCCTTTGCTCATACTAGTCTTCTTACCTCAGCTTATCTGATGAGAATGCACATTGCCAACAGAATCCCAGCCGAAGACTAACTTGACATCTCCTGACTCACTAAATCCTGCAATCCCTGGCACATGGCAATTATTCAGAATGCCAAGAGTAATTCAATGGATGCTATATTAAAATGCATGCATCCATCCATAAATATCTTACTTCTTCTCAATATTTATTAAACACACTTAAACTGCTTTTGTAAGTAGATGAATTCATGTTAATACACCAATTGAATTTTCCTGCCAAATAAGCAAGGTGGCCAATTCAGTTTATTTTAGGAAATGTGAGTTGACGTAAATATCGATATATATATGTGCACATAAATCTGTATGTACACAGGCACACACACATCCATACATATACATGTTATACATAACTTTGAGAAAATACCACGTATTATTTTCTTAGTTTTATGGATTAGGAGATTTTATTTATCTATTTATTTATAACGTCTTTATTGGAGTATAATTGCTTTACAGTGGTGTGTTAATTTCTGCTTTATAACAAAGTGAATCAGCTATACATATATCCTCATATAGGAGATTGTATTTATATAGAGGGTTTTGTCCAGATTCACACAACGTGTTGGAGACTATACTCCGGGGGAACCCAAGTCATTGAATTACCTTCAGCCTCCCAGTCTTCCAATCTGAGCGTGAGATAATATGGAACAAAGGAAAGCCACTCCTTATTGGTCTTTGCTAAATTTCTGACCCTCCAAACCCATAAGCATAATAAAATGGCAGTGATTGAGCTGTTAAATTTCTGGGTGATTTGTTACACAGCAAGAGAAACTGGAACAACATACAAAGAAGTTAGAAGTTGCTGCTTGCTCCCATTTTAATGACTATATGGAATTATAGATTTTTGACATGTTCAGAAACAGAATTTGATATTCCTCACGTAGCTTCCCAGTATAGTGTTCATCTTTCCAAAATTTGCATTATTGTATAAGATAAAATTACTAGATGTTTTCATTTCTTGAAATGTGAGAGAAATCACTTTTCATAATTTTGGACATCTCTTTTGTTCATTGAAATTTAAATCAATTCCTATAAAAATAACACATATCTTTGAATTTTAAAATAGATTCTCCCTAAAAAATTCTTTGCATTTCATTTCCATATTTTAAAGTATAATACTAGCTCTTAAAATGCAAATTGCATTATTTTCCTTTGTGAAATAGAGAAATGTAGAAATATGGCAGCATATAAAAACTATTAACATATCCTGATTTAATTGAATAGTTAAATGCTTTCTTTTAAGATGTCTACAAACTAGTTAAATATACTGATCTTTGTGTACTTTTCCACACATTTTCTAAGTATTAAATTATATATTCTTTTAAAATGAGATTATTATGAGACACCAGAATTAATTTTAACATGCTGAAATTTAATCATGTTCATATTTATATTGAACATACTTATTTTCAATTTCTTGTTTTTATATACACATAAAATATAATATGGTAAGTAGTATTATTTGTTTTAAGTCAACAAAATTAGTTCACCCATTAAGAATTTTCTGAGATTGTGTAACATAAAAATTTTATTTCCTGGATGCATCACTCAACCATATGAAGAACAAATTTCCTTTCTCTTCAGCACTTTGGTTCCAATATATATGAGAGTTGGTTTGCTTTTTTTTTTTTTCTTTTTTGGATAAAGCATCTTGGAGAGGAGACCAGAGAAAATATCATGAGAGGATTCACACAAAGTTCATTTACCCTTTTCATTGTTTCTGAGGCTGAAAAGTGCTGTTTGTTCTTCCACCTGGTGACTTTCAAGCTGCAGTAACAATAATGGTGTTTATATAGAGGTGAAACTGCACTCTGGCACGCAGATGAATGAGCGTGAATGTCAAACTCTGATTAAAATTGCCTACGATTTCTACTAAAAGTCTGCAGAACTTTTTACTATCTCCTTGCCAAATGCAACATTTACACAGTTGGCTGGGAAATAAAACCATAGAATATATAATACTATTCACACTAGAATTTTCAAATTGTATTTATAATCCTCTTTAGGAAGATGGTTCCTGATCTCAATTGTTTCTTTATTCTCATCATAATGTTTTTTTATTTCTATTTTTTTTTAACAAATTGTGGATCTTTAAGGAATAAATTAATTATGTAATTAGCTTTCACTTGTTGAGTCCTTACTACATGGAAGCACTTTACACATATTAACCCATTTAACTTTTACTATTACTCTCTGAAATAGGACCTATTATCTTCTTCATTTTTATAACCAAGGAAACTAAAGCACATACAGATGAGTTAACCTAACCTCACACACCGTTTAAGTAGTCACGAAAGTCATTTGTAGGTAGATAATCTAAATGATAAATTTACTTAAGGTGAACTTCGAACATCCGCCATATTTGTCAATTTATCTAAAATGCAAATGTGACCTTATCACTCTCACACTTAAAAACATCAATAATTGCATGTCATTACTGTAAGTAATTTTAAAACTTTAGCATGGAATTCAAGACTTGAATTGATCTGGCCCTGGCAGTAGCTCTAATCCCATTTAACCAACACCCTCCTACTTTAATATTCTAATTATACCACACTTTGTACTTTTCCAAATGCTCCATTTAATTTCATCCTCCCATGACACTTTTCATATTAATCCATCTTCCTGGAATGTTCTCTCTCTTATCCTTGATTACCCTGCAAATATCTATTCATTCCTTAAAATTTAGCTCAGGTGTCATCTTTTCCAAGAAATCATCCTTGAATTCCACTACTGCCAAATAATCAATCCTTCTTCTACTATTTATGTATCATTCAAGTATTATATACCCCACTGCATTTAAATAAATTATCTATAAATTTTATCCCTGCCAGACAAGGGTTTCTTTTCCAAGAAGGAAGAGACATGTAATTCATTTTTGTGTTCCTAGAACCTACAATAGTATCAGATATATATAATAAATGCTTGTTAAATAAATGAACGTGAAGATTAAGTCTTAAATCTTTAGTGAACTGGGTCCAGTCACGTATACCATCCAGAAGGTCTCAACAACACATTGCTCTCTCAAGGAAGGCTATGTCCTTGAATACGGTTCCAGCTGTGGGAAGAGTGGGCAGAATGTACATTACAAGGACAGGAGAGGGGGTGAGGATCCTCCCATTGCCAGGGTCCAGCTGTGGATCAACGGGTGGTTGTGTCTGCTTGATGACCTCCTCCAACAATAAACTTCCCTCTTAGAATGGCTTTTGCTACATCCTGTAAGTTTTTGTATGTTGTGATTCCGTTTTCTTTTGTTTCAAGACACTTTTGATTGCCCTTTTTATATTTTCTTTGATCCATTGGTGGTTCAGGAGTGTGTTGTTTCATTTCCACTGATTTGTATATAAAATAAAATTTCCAGCTTCCTTCTTCTTACATATTTCTAGTTTCATACCATTGTGGTTAGAAAAAAATACTTGATATAATTTCTGTCTTCTTGAATTTGTTGAGACTTGCCTTGTGGCCTGATTTCTATATTAGAAAATTTTCCGTGTGCACTTGAAGAGAATGTGTACTCTGTTGATGTTGGACGGAATGTTCTTTATTTGTCTGTTAGGTCATTTGGTCCACAGTGTCATTCAAATCCCTGTCTAAATTGATTCTCTGTCTGGGTGATATATCCATTGTTGACAGTGGGTTCCTAAAGTCCCCAATGCTTATTGCATTGTTGCACATTTCTCCTTTTAGTTTTGTTAATATTTACTCGCTTTATGAAGGTGCTCCTATGTTGGGTGTAAAAATATTTACAATTGTTATATCTTCTTGGTGGATTACCCCTTTATCATTATATAGTGACCATCTTTGACCATCTTTGTCTCTCATTTTTAGCTTGAAGTCTATTTTGTCTGATATAACTATAGTTACCCCTGCTTTCTTTTGGTTGTCATTTGCTTGAAATATCTTTTTCCATCCTTTCATTCTCAGTCTATGTGTGTGCTTAAAGCTAAAGTGAGTGTCTTGTAGGCAGCATATTGTTGACTCTTTTTTATTTAATCCATTCAGTCACCCTATGCATTTTGATTAGAGAACTTAATCCACTCATGTTTGAAGTAATTATTTATAGGTATGGACTACTACTGCCATTTTGTTTATTGTTTTCTGTTTTATAGATCCTTTGTTCCTTACTTCCTCTCTTGCTCTCTTCCTTTGTGATTTGATGGCTTTTTGTGTTTGACTCCTTTATCATAATTTTTTTGTATATCTACTACACATTTTTCCTTTGTAGTCACCATGAGGTGTTCGTAAAATATCTTATATTTATAACACCCTATTTTAAGGTAATAACAACTTAACTTTGATAGCAGAAGATTATTCTGAATTCTTTGTCATACAGTTCATAACTCTCCATTTCTTTTGGGCACGTTATCAGAGCTTTATTAGTTTCCTTTGGTGGTATCATATTTACCTGATACTTTATAATCCTTGTATCCTTGTTTTGGTATCTGCACATTTGAATAAGCAGTCTCCTCTTCCAGGCGTTACAGATTTCTTTGGTAGGGGCAGACCTTCATCAGCCAGCTCGGCTTGGGGTTTTGGAAGGGTCAGTTGATAACATCCATGGGCAGGTGAGGCTTGCTCTGGGGTCTCTATATGAGCAAGGCCGCTGCCCATGCTCTAAGGTCAGGGATGGTGCTACTAGCTGAGCTTCACAGTTAGGTGGGCCTGCTGGCTCCACATTCAAATGGGGCCTCTGGGTGGGCTCCCTGATTAAGTGGGGCTGCTGGCTGTGTTCTGCATTCAGATGAGGCCACTAGCCTGGCTCTGCAATGACTTCTGCTCAGGGGGGTTTGCGATCTATGTTCCCTGGCAGGGTGGTGCTACTGGGTGGATTCCACAAAGGAGCAGGGCTACAAAATTGGCTCTGGCAATCAACCCTGCTCAGGTGGGGGTCTCAGGCTGTGTTCCCCAACTGGATGGTGTTGCTGGCAGGTCTCTGTGCTCAGGTGGGGCCAGAAGCTGGGCTTGTAATTTGTAAAGCCTTCAGATATTACGTGGCAGTCATCCAGGGTCACTGTTCAGGCTCTCTGTTATGTAGGCCAATGGCCATAATTAACAGTTGAACAGTAGTGCTGACCTGGTTCCCTGCCTGAACAAAGCTGTAGAATGGACCTTATGGCTACCTGGATTCTCTGGTCAGGCTTCCTGATCTGGTGGGACTGGAGGCTGTACTCAGCAGTTGGGCAGGGCTGTGAATTTGTTTCATTTTCTGGGAGGGGCCATAAAAATTACTCCATGGCCAGTAAGGCTCATTGGCTGGGGACTCAAATTAGGCAGAACTGCCCACTAAGCTCCCTGGCCAGATGGGGCCACCGGCTCAACTCTATAGATGGGAAAGCCACTGTCTGGGATCTCTGCTTGGATATCCACTGTAAGCACAGCTATAGGAACACAGTTGCCTGGGTTCTCTCCGTGCCATGTTTGGTTTTGACACTTGCTCTGTTTCCTCAATTGTGTTTTTTTCCTTTTGGTCTACCTTGTAATTTTTTCATGATAATTGGACATGATGTTTTGGGCAAAAGGAATTGCTGTAAATAAGCAATTTATTACATAAGGCTTTATTAATGTGGAGGTAAGGTATGTGTTGGGGGAAGCATTCTTTAGCACTCAGTCTCTTACTGAGCCCGTGTCTCTGGAATGTGAACTTTCCAAGTGTTGCTCAGTCCCCCTGCCCCTTAGGTGGGACAGGACAGCTAGAGTGGACTAGGGTTGGGTATTTCCCTTCTCCCACGAGGAAGGTTAAAGCTGACTGCAGTTGGGTATTTCCTTTTCCTTTAGGCCAGTTAGGCTCTGATAATAGCCCGGAAGGCTAGGCTCTGGTTAACAGTTTTCTCCTGAGGGCATGCCTTATTAAGAAGAATAGAATGCTCTAGTGTATTTCAAAGTTGTTTCTCGTCTCCTCTCCCTGCCTGAAGTATGAAGGGATTTTTCATATTCACTGTGAGAACCTGGCTGAGCATGAGCTTCTGGAGGTAAAACTCACAAGTATATGGGGACCCCTGTGATTGGATCCCTCTGGAGTTTTTAACTATCAGATTTGACCACACTGAGCCTCCAGCAATTCATCAATTACAGTTCAGTTTTTACTACCCCAGTACTGGTTCCCACAGTGATGACTCTTGGTATAGTCATTACCAAAAAGCTGTCTTCAAAGCTTACCTTGCTAATCCTCTGCTTTTGAACGATTTTCTGTCATTGTTTTCTAGGAGAGAAAATAGAGACCTTTTGCTGAGTGCCCGATGAGTGTCAGGTTCAATGAGATCAGATGCATTAGCAGTTTCAGCTAGGCTGAAGCCAAGGCTCAGTTTCATTTAATCAGCCAAGATCCTATACTTGTAACCAATGGAACAGGGATTCAAAACCAGGTTGTTATTCCTGTCCTTGTTTAATTTCAAAGCCCATGCTCTTTCCAGTGTTTGAAGCTGCCTCAGTGAAAGATTTTAAATACATTACTAGGAAGAAATATCTACAAAGGAAAATGATGGGGGAGGCCACCAAGAGCCAGGAGCCTATTGTTTCTAACTAGGTGTTGTGAGGGGGTCAGCAATAGTTACTTCCCAGGCTGTGTGAGCAGATGAGTGACGGGTCCAGCAGCTGCAAGCTCTAGGGCTTGAGATGGTGGGAAAGAAGTCATAAGTCATTCTTTTCCCTTCAGTCTCTACCTCAACGAAGTTCTACCTCAGAAGAAAAGAGATTGGAACTTTGACACACCATCTTCTAAAGATTTCCAGATACTGAAAAGAACCCAATTAAAGTCGCTCTGGCAGAGATGAGTAGCTGCTCACCAGTCATGGCCCACCTTTCCAGAAGATGTTAAGAGACAAGCTGCTCAGCAAAAAGTTACATATCCCGGTCCCTCTTGGAACGAAGTATGGCTGTATGACTAGTTTTACCCATGAAATGGGACTAGAAGGAATAGGTTTCAAGTTAAGAGTTTGTACGAATCAGTCGGGGCATTTTTATTCTGCTGTCTTCCTCTCCCAGGTTGGATGCAGAGGGTTTTGGGGGCCTTAGCATTGGACAGATATACAAGCTGGCAGAAGCCTAAGCCCCTGAATTGCTATGAGCAGGAAATCCATCTACTGACTAGGAACCTCCATACTGCCTTGTAAACTTGAACTAAACATAATCTTTTAAAAGTATTAATCCCTGCTAGTTATGGCAACTATGTTACCCTAACTGATACATAAAACCAACAAAAATAATTAAAACATCACAAATTATAATAAGGAAAACAGACCTAGAAGAAGAAAATATCTGTTATATGTGTGCCACTGGACACTTAGCTGAATCCCAGAAATCTGTGAGGGTGATGTAATTCCAGGTTGAATTAAGCTGATTTGCACAACTGAGGGCAAAGACACCAGCTTAGTCCAATTCTCGCTCGATACAAATTGAAGTTTAGGCTTCGGCTCAACGTTTGCTTTGCCTTCTAGATTGCCCAGCATGTGCAGTTCTCTCTGTGGACATGTGTGTGCTACCTGAAGGCATCCAACATGTGAAAGAACAGTTCTCACCACATGGTTTTTCACCTACTGTATTCTAGGTGACATGCTGGAGATACAATGTGAAAAGAAAGCGATTCAGCTTAAGATCTAACAACCCTGGCAACCCATCTATAAAAATAGCAGCCTAATCAGAATGCCATTGTGAAGTATTCCATTTGATCCACTCACATTTTGGATGTTTCTCTCCAGAGTCGGCAGTCTATAAATGAAGGCAAAGGTTAAGAGCAATTTCCAGACCAACCATGACTTGATAGTTCCAACTGTCAGTCATCACTTATTGATTTAGCTGGCAGAACTGGAATGTGATTTTTAAACTCAATTGTTCCCATGTAAGCTCTGAGCATCCAGTCTTTGCCCTGAGGCATGTGATGATGCACATCTGTCAACTCCCGGCAAAGAAAGAACTATAATCCCATTTCAGGGACTGAAGCTTGCCATCTGCTAAGGGCTCAACTGTGCCTTTTTAGATGTTTCAGTAAACTAATAAGGAATGTGAAGACATTATCTCAAATTTCGGTGAGTTGCTGTGAAGTCATAAATTAAATTAAGCACAAGGCTGATGTTCTCACTATGAGACAGTGAGTTTCCTGTCTGGGTATTTGTTGGCTGAGCAATTCTTCTGGGAAGAGAATGAAAATTATTTTATTGATGGGGCTCTCTGTTCATCCTTTGTTGTATAAGACTAAGAACTTGGCATGTGTTTACATGTATAATTTGGTATTTAATATTAAGTGTGTGGTTTTATTATCCACATTTTGTAATTGTACATTTCTTCCAGATGCTCAATCCATCCCTGTTCAGAGAGTTTTAAAAATACAAATTCTAGGGCTTCCCTGGTGGCGCAGTGGTTGAGAGTCCGCCTGCCGAGGCAGGGGACACGGGTTCATGCCCCAGTCCGGGATGATCCCACATGCCGCGGAAAGGCTGGGCCCATGAGCCATGGCCGCTGAGCCTGCGCGTCCAGAGCCTTTGCTCCGCAACGGGAGAGGCCACAACAGTGAGAGGCCCGTGTACCGCAAAAAAAAAACCCAAAAAACAAATTCTAGTGTGAAAGGAAGCTATGGTTGTTAGAGAAAAATTCAAATGACGAAAAGTGAACAAAAATCACCCTTAATCCTACTTTTAACCATTTTCTGTTTTTCCAGCTAGGCTTTTTCTACACGTTTGTATATGATTGAGAGCATACTATACATAAATATATGCCCTGTTCTTTGCACTGAATTTGTAAAACTAGTTTTTAATTTTGCTTTATTATCACCAACTTTTTGTTTGCTGTCTTCAAATGGGTCAGGCATGCAGGCAACTCACGTGCAGCGTCTTCTGCCTGGAATATTCTTTCCCAGCAATAATTATGCTTTGCTCCTTCACTTAGCTTAGATTTTTGTTAGGTTTCACATTCACAATGCTACATCCTTTCCTTTATTTTTATCCCTAGCTTTTATCACTATCCAATGTATTATTTACTTTGCACATTTATTTTACTTATTATCTGTCTCCTTCCACAGAATGGTGGCTTTATGAATGGAATGTTTTTCATTAGTTTTAAGTACTGTTTCACACACAGTGCCTAGAATAGTGCTTAGCTCATAGTGGACATGTAATATATATTTTTCAAAAAATGAATGTGTATAATAGATAAATAATATTATGTCATTTTACCATATTTTTAATCCATCCTCTATTTTTCTGTTATATTGTTTCATATTTTACTGTAAAAATTTGTTGCAAATGTTAAACATAAACTATGAATAGTGATAGGCTTTTTAAGTATAAAAATCAATAGAAGAAGCCATAAAACTTACATATTTGATTAAATAAAAATGCAAAATTTTTATATATCTAATATATCATCAAAATCAGGAAAAATACAAGTGAACAACTGCTGCAGAATGTGGCTACATTCATTTCGACTACAGAAAATAAGTCTGTGTATCCATCTTTCCTTTCTGGATTGCTCTATCGATTTTAAGCTCAGTAGAGTTCACCTCCCTTCAAGAATTTACAAATATTTATGCTTATTTCATTCTGTATTTCTTATGATTTGATGTTTCACAATTAGTCTTTAACTGTATCCATACATTTAATTATTTATTGTCTTGTGTTTGTCTTTAAACAACTAAGTCTCACAGACATCTATGTTTCTTATCTGTTCCAAAGTCAATTTCCTCTTCCCCTGTTAACAGCATCCTGACTTTTCTCTGGGGAACCATCCCTCCCTGGCTAGTACCATATGGGGCAAGGTGTGCGCAAGTGACTTGAATTTGGGTGAATAGGTATTCGCGAATTATTATTATTATTAACAAATGAGTAAAATGCCTTGGAGCAGTCCAGTGAAAGGCAACCAGATACCTCTGTGCAACCCAATGGGGAATAAGTTGTCACTTCCCTATTTCTGCTGTTAACTGATTATTCTCATTGTATGGGAAAAGGGTTATTGTTATAATATGGGAAAACTTAATGTGAATATAAATACACATTTAGTCACTTTATTAAAATCTTAAGTTGGTCCAAGAGCAGCACTTAACTCATTTCTAACTGCAGCAATATGACAGTGGGAGGAGGCATCTGTCCATCCTGGCATCTTCTGACGTGAATGTCATCTAATGTGGCCTTTGGGTTGGTCATCTGTTCTGTGCTGGCACTAGTGGAGAAATATAGCACAGTCTACTCCTACTAAACTGTGGTCATTCTTTCTTACTAGCATACTTAATAGACATTAGTAAACATTTTCAAACATTATGTTAAAAGCACCTGCATATGCTAGGTTCTTAATAACATCACTGAACCTGAATATAATCCAGTCACTTTACACAACAGATATGGAAGTTCTCCAATGATGTTCAATTATTTCTCAAGGTCAAATGATATATGTATGAATATGTTTGATTTGTATTTATTTATTGTATATTCTTTCAGCTCTTTTTTCTTATTTGAGTGATCAAGTTTTCTGTTGTTGGATATAAGTATATGCATTAGAAAAAAGTTAAAAATAATGCATTAGTTAAAAGTTAAAAGAAAGTTAAAAATAAATCTATTTTTGTCTTATTTATTTTTTGTGATTTCTTAAATTTATCATTCTTTGTTTTCCCCTTAAGAAGACAAAAGTTATAACACTCTTAGGTATAGATTCAATATAATAAATGTGTATTTGCACCAAGGAGTATGCACAAGGAGGTTTTAGCAACATTTTTTTTATAATAACAAAAACTAGGAACAACCAAATGTCCATTAAATGTATGATTTTAAAAGATTTTAAATATTCATACAACGGAATACTATATAGTATTTCATAAACGATTGCTATATTTAATAAGATAATAAATAAGCATATAAATATAATGGGATAAAATATAAATAGTACAAATAAATGTTAACAATACTAATAATAAAGTACCGCTACATGCAATAAAATGACTGGATCTGTCCATTGTAATTTTGAGCTACACATACCTGATGCAAAAGAGTATGGCTCTACCTATATGACATTCAAAAATAGCCAAACCTAATCTGTTGTCCTCTCTGGGGAAAGTAGACTGGGTCAGGGCAGGAGGGAGGTTTCTGGATGTTGGTATTTTTCCCTGTCTTGATGTTGATGCTTGTAATATTTTCTCTCTTGAGCTGGGCAGTAGTTATATTCATAATCATTTTCTGAGCTGTACACTATGATTTGTATGTTTTACAATATGTATATAATATTTCCCCAAAGTGTTAAGAATGAAAGCTTAACTTCAACCTGCCCTCTCACTACTGCTTCAATCCACCCTCTTCCTTCATAGCCTATAGCCACTTATCTTCCAGATATAAACAACTCAAAACATACTGAATGCTCTGAATGGGTTGCGCAGGTTTTTTTTTTTATTGGTTTCTGGAATATGGACTCTTTTTTTCCTCTAGTTTCTCCAGGATTGAATTTTGTGGAGAAAGTCAACAGCTGGTGCTTGTTTATCATCACAAAATTAACCAGCAGCTTCCTAAAACGAGTCTAACATTTTTTAAATGACCTTTGATATGCCAAAATGCTTTCCAAAATGAACATATAAATGTACTATTCTGCAATCAATGCAGCAGTACTCTGGACTTAATGTACTATCACTAGATTTTGGAATCATATTTTAACGTGTATGCCTTATATATTATACCTCATTTTTGTTAACTTACATTCATTTCAATTTTAGAAAAATCAAAGTCTGATATGCGTTTATTATTTGCATTTTCTCTGGTCATTTTACTGTTTATATGCTTTGCATACACATTTATTAGCATCGTGATATTCTTACGATTGGGAATAAACATTTCACATTTTTCAAATATTCTATTTCTTACTTTTATAATCATAGGGGAAAAATGAAAACATTTTGAAATGTTATGAACTCAAATATAGGATTAAAGAAACCAGACCTTCTGTCTGTCAGAAAGCAGGGAGTGAGGAATATGATATTTTAATCATTGCAATCACATATGCTCTACATCTACAACGTGCAAACATTATATACACTTTACTGAGTTCAGAACGTAGTTTCTGAGTTAATGGCATTTTTCTTCAGAAAAGAAGCTAAAACCCTGGGAGTTTCTACTTTCTTGCAGTCTCGCTTTACTTGGTGTGATATTGGCACTGGAGCATCTGTCAAGTGTAGCAGATGTTGTCGGGAACAGAAAATTTTCTGTGACCAAGTTTCAATCTATTTGCATATGCCACTGAGCACACAGATTACAGTTTCATTTCAACAGAAGGAAGACAATTTATTCCACCTGCAAGTGTATTCCCTCTTCGGCTCCTAGAGAAAGGGCAAGAATTGATTTTCCTATTGCTAGTCAAAGAAATATAAAGAGAACAATTTTCACAAGAAATTCATAACTCTAAATGTATCCCTCTAAGACACGATGTTAAAGTGGATGTTTTAAACATAGACAACATTGAATACACTAGACGGTTGCATGATGACCTGCTTATCTTATTGAGCAGCTTCTTTAGAATCATGGAGGCAGAATTGTATCATAACATGGCTTGTTATTACACGCTTTTATGGTAACTTCAAGTCAAGTATTATAAATAAAGCCTCGTAGCTTCAGATGGATGTGCTCCATGGCACTGCCTTTATTGTGGCATTGTACTGTGCTTTGGGAAACCCATAATACAAGATTTTTACTTCTGTAAAGAAGCCTAGAATTGTGGATGGAAGGAGGAAAAATAATGAAATATAACATATCTTAGTAAAACATAATTTATAGTATGTTCTTAAAATTCTATTTCTTAGTAATTAAATTCCAATCCCCTCAGAGGTAAGAGAGAAACTAGATGAGTATGAGTCAACAGAGCTGTAGCTATTTCTTTTTTGTTTCAATTTTTTTATTGTGGTAAAATATGTAACAAAATTTGCCATTTTCATCATTTTAAGTGTACAATTTAGTGGCATTATTTACATTTACCGTGTTGTACAACCGTCTCCATTATCTATTTCCAAACTTGTCGTCACTCCAAAGAGAAACTCTGTAACCATGAAGCAATAGCTCTCTATTCCCTCTCTCCTCATCCCCTGGTAACCTCTTAACTACTTCCTGTCTCTATGAACTTGCCTATTATAGATATTTTATATAAATGGAAGCATATAATATTTGTACTTTTGTGTCTGGTTTATTTCACTTAGCTGAATGTTTTCAAGGTTTTTCGTGTTGTAGTACATATGAGAACTTCATCCTTTTTTTTCTTTTTTTTGTGGTACGCGGGCCTCTCACTGTTGTGGCCTCTCCCATTGCGGAGCACAGGCTCCAGATGCGCAGGCCTAGCGGCCATGGCTCATGGGCCCAACCGCTCCGTGGCATGTGGGATCTTCCCGGACCGGGGCACGAACCCGTGTCCCCTGCATCGGCAGGCGGACTCTCAACCACTGTGCCGCCAGGGAAGCCCAAGAACCTCATCCTTTTTTAAGGCTGAATAGCATATTGTGTGTATATATAATATTCATTTATCTATTCATCTGGACATTTGGGTTGTATCCACCTTTGACTCTTTAACTGTTGACTATTGTGAATGATGCTGCAACAAACACTGGCAACAAACACCTATCTGAGTCCCTGTTTTTTTGTTCAGAATGTACCCTTTTGATCTGTGTTAAACCTCAGCTAATTTGAATATCAGTAATCTAAAATTCGTGCCTCTTCAGATGGAACCAAGGCTGTATTTTTGTAATTATCTATACTATGTATTTGTCAGCATTTAGTCGGGTCTATGGCATGACTGCTTTGTGGAAGCCGATCCGTTTTCACAATGTATGGCACACCTGTAAATGACCATAGACACCTTGCTGATGAGTGTAGAATCAATGGGGCTCTTCCAAACGACTGGGCCATTAACTTAAACATGAATAATGTGAAATCAATAACCCTGATTACCAAATAAGTATCCAAGCACAAATGTGCTTAGAGACCTCTGGCTCCCTTTTCAAAATCTTCATAACATGGTTCTCAGAGGGAGAAAGTTTCCCATTGGCCTTTTAATCTCATGGTTCCTTGTATTATTTATCCTGTTTATTAAACTTGGAGGGAATGCAGTATTTGGATTGCTGAGCCCTATCTTTGACAGTATGTTGTTACAACATTTTTATTTTGAATGGCCTTAGATGATTCTCCAGATGTCCAGACATTCTTTTTATTTTCAGTAAAAGAAGTCTATTAGTACCTCTACTTGCTAGTATGTTTTTAGCCTATAGCTCATGGTATATGTGGATGATGAAAATCACTAGCACAATAATGAAGATAACTAACATTTGATGAGTGCTTATTCTATTCTTTCTATATATTAGTGCATTTAATCCTCATAAAACCTATGAGGGAGGTATTATTTTTATTTCATTCTACAGATGAGGAGGAAACCAAGGCTCAGAGAGGTAACATCACTTGCCCAAGGTCACATAGCTTGAAAGTGACCAAGCCAGAAGTTGAACTCAGGCGAACTGCTACCCAAGTCTTCTTTCTTTTTTTTTAAAAAAATTTTATTGAAGTATAGTTGATTTACAATGTGTTAATCTCTGCTGTACAGCAAAGTGATTCAGTTATACATACATGTTCTTTTTCATATTCTTTTCCATTATGGTTTATCACAGGATATTGAATACAGTTCCCTGTGCCATACAATAGGACCTTGTTGTTTATCCATCCTATATAAAATAGTTTGCATCTGCTAATCCCAAACTCCCAATCCTTCCCTCCCCCAGCACCCCCTTGGCAACCACAAATCCATTCTCTATGTCTGTGAGTCTGTTTCTGTTTCATAGATAGGTATTGTACATTTGTGTCATATTTTAGAGTCCACATATAAGTGATATCATATGGTATTTGTCTTCCCCTTTCTGCCAAGTCTTCTTTCTTGACTATTACACTATACCAAAAAGCCAAAGACCACTTCTTTCCCCAAACTGTTAAGAATTAGAGAGATGTGCTATTTAGCGGCAGATTTTGAAGAACCATGTACTTAATTAAAGTTTTCTTGAAAAGAGTACTTTTCCCCCCAGTTTTTTTGAAATATAATCACACATAATATTGTATTAGTTTAATGTGTACAAAAAATAATTTTATATATGTATATATATGGCAAAATAATTACCACAATGTTAGTTAAAATGCATCACCTCACATTGTTACACCTTTTTTCTTGTGAGGAGAACTTTTAAGATCTACTCTCTTAACAATGTTCAAATACACAAAACTGGCATTGTTAACTATATATAGTCACCATTCACTGAGAGAAGATGGTATGAAGACACACAAGGAGAATGCCCTGTGAAGATGGAAGATAGGAGGGATGCATCTAATAGCCAAAGAGTGTCAAAGATTGCTGGCAAACCACTGGAAGCTAGGAAGAGGCAAGGAAGGATTCCCCTACAGGCTTCAGATGGAGCACAGCCCTGTCCATAGCTTGATTTTAGATTTCTAGCCTCCAGAAACGTGAGGCAATACATTTCCATTGTTTTAAGTCTCCCAGTTTGTGGTACTTTATTATAGCAGCCCTAGGAAACTAATATAACTTTCCAATGTTTAACTGAAGTTAAATTATTGTTTTTTGAAGGGCAGTTAAGCATTCATCTAATTTTATCTTTTACCCATATGGATAGTTATTTATCTTGTTGAATTGCCCATCCTGCCCACTGATTTTTTTTTTTAAACATCTTTATTGGAATATAATTGCTTTACAATGTTGTTAGTTTCTGCTGTATAACAAAGTGAATCAGCTATATGTATACATATATCCCCATATCCCCTCCCTCTTACGTCTCCCTCCCACATTCTCTACCCCACCCCTCTAGGTGGTCAAAGTATGGAGCTGATCTCCCCGTGCTATGCAGCTCCTTCCCACTAGCTATCTATTTTACATTTGGTAGTGTATATATGTCAGTGCCACTCTCTCACTTCGTCCCAGCTTACCCTCCCCGCTCCCCGTGTCCTCAAGTCCATTCTCTACGTCTGCGTCTTTATTCCTGGCCTGGCCCTAGGATCATCAGAACCATTTTTTCTTTTTTTTCTTTTAGATTCCATATATATGTGTTAGCGTACGGTATTTGTTTTTCTCTTTCTGACTTACTTCACTCTGTATGACAGTCTCTAGGTCCATCCACCTCATTTCAAATAACTCAATTTCGTTTCTTTTTATGGCTGAGTAATATTCCATTGTATACATGTGCCACACCTTCTTTATCCATTCATCTGACAGTGGACACTTAGGTTGCTTCCATGTCCTGGCTATTGTAAATAGAGCTGTGATGAACATTGTGGTACATGACTTTTTTTTGTTTTTACATTTTATTATTTTTTAAAATCTTTATTGGAGTGTAATTGCTTTACAATGGTGTGTTAGTTTCTGCTTTATAACAATGTGAATCAGATATAAATATATCCCCATATCTCTTCCCTCTTGTGTCTCCCTCCCACCCTCTCTATCCCACCCCTCTAGGTGGTCACAGAGCACGGAGCTGATCTCCCTGTGCTATGTGGCTGCTTCCTACTAGCTATCTATTTTACATTTGTTAGTGTATATATGTCCATGACACTCTCTCACTTCATCCCAACTTACCATTCCCCCTCCCTGTGTCCTCAAGTCCATTCTGTATGTCTGCGTCTTTATTCCTGTACATGACTCTTTTTGAATTATGGTTTTCTCAGAGTATATGCCCAATAGTGGGATTGCTGGGTCATAATGGTAGTTCTATTTTTAATTTTTTAAGGAACCTTGATACCGTTCTCCATAGTGGCTGTATCAATTTACATTCCCGCCAACAGTGCAAGAGGGTTCCCTTTTCTCCACATCCTCTCCAGCATTTATTGTTCCTAGATTTTTTTGATGGTGGCCATTCTGACCGGTGTGAGGTGATACCTCATTGTAGTTTTGCTTTGCATTTCTCTAATGATTAGTGATGTTGAGCATCCTTTCATGTGTTTGTTGGTAATCTGTATATCTTCTTTGGACAAATGTCTATTAGGTCTTCTGCCCATTTTTGGATTGGGTTGTTTGTTTTTTTTGATATTGAGCTGCATGAGCTGCTTGTATATTTTGGAGATTAATCCCTTGTTGGTTGCATCGTTTGCAGATATTTTCTCCCATTCTGAGTGTTGTCTTTCGTCTTATTTATGGTTTCCTTTGCTGTGCAAAAACTTTTAAGTTTCATTAGGTCCCATTTGTTTATTTTTGTTTTTATTTCCATTTCTCTAGGAGGTGGGTCAAAAAGGATCTTGCTGTGATTTATGTCAAAGTGTGTTCTGCATGTGTTTCCTCTAAGAGTTTGATAGTGTCTGGTCTTACATTTAGGTCTTTAATCCATTTTGAGTTTATTTTTGTGTATGGTGTTAGGAAGTGTTCTAATTTCATTCTTTTACATGTAGCTGTCCAGTTTTCCCAGCACCAATTATTGAAGAAGCTGTCTTTTCTCCATTGTATATTCTTGCTTCCTTTTTCAAAGATAAGGTGACCATATGTGTGTGGGTTTATCTCTGGGCTTTCTATCCTATTTCATTGGTCTATATTTCTGTTTTTGTGCCAGTATCATACTGTCTTGATTACTGTAGGTTTGTAGTATAGTCTGAAGTCAGGGAGCCTGATTCCTCCAGCTCTGTTTTTCTTTCTCAAGATTGCTTTTGCTATTCAGGGTGTTTTGTGTTTCCAGACAAATTGTGCAGTTTTTTATTCTAGTTCTGTGGAAAATGCCATTGGTAGTTTGATAGGGATTGCGCTGAATCTGTAGATTGCTTCTGCCCACTGATTTTTAATGCTTCCTTTGTCATATTCCAAGAGCTTCTTTTGAGAATTTCTCTTTCAGGTTATCAGTTCTGGTCCATTGATGTATTCTTCTATTGGTGCATTAATATCAAAGGGAAGGTTCAAATATGGAAGGACACATCCTCTTTTATCCTTCACATTCTTCCTAATTTTCTTGTACCTTCATGGCTGTTTATTTTTGCATTAAAATTTTAAACTCATCTTTAAGTTTCTCAAACGTGGTGGGGATTTTTATTTGAAACACTGAATTTACCACTTAATTCTGGCAGATAGTTGTCTTTATAAGCATGGGTCTTCCAATATATGAGCACATTAACTCTATAAATCCTAATTTATGTTCCACAGTAAAGTTTTATACATATTCCTATACAGATCTTATTCATTTTTAATTAGACTTATTCATAGACACTGACTTGGCTTTGTTCCTCTGTTAATTTTTTTTAAATTACATGTTCTATATAAATTGTGTAAATATTTGCTGCTATTGGATTTTTATATTTTGGTCTTCTATCTGACACTTAACAATAGTGTTAATTTATCTGTGGAATCTCTTGGGTTTTCTATGAAGGCAATCAGATTGTCAGTAAATAACCTTTTCTTTCTTTCCAATACTTTTATATTTCTTTGTCTTTTCTTTTTGCACTTGAAAGGACTACCAATATATGTTGAGTAAAGTCTTAATAGTGAGTATTTTTTTCTTTTGAGAATTTTAGAGGAGTAATTTGGTTTATTATGGTTTTATTTTTCTGTCTTATAAATGTTTAAATATGCTATTTACTGTAGGTCTTACTGGACATCATTTGTCGTATTAAATAAGCTCCTTCTGTTTCTAGCTAAGTTTGGATCATAAAAGGGTGTTATATTTTCTTCTGCATCTATTAATGACTTATAATAGAGATTCTAACATTATACTGTTTGCTTTCCTGTGAAACACAAAGTTTTCAATACATTCTATGATCTCATACATTACTTTAGTTTTTTGATACAGATTTTTTTGTCTATATTAATTTTTAAGAAGTGATCTGTACTCTAAATTTCCTTTTTCTACAGACTTCTCTGATTGGAGTGCCAAAATTTCACTGGCCTAATAAAATGAGTTTGAGCGATATTACCTATTTTTCAACTCTCTGAAAATTCTCTGTTCCTTGAAGATTTAGTTGAACTTGCTTTTTAAATTTTTATGGGCCTAGAACATTACAGTGTGTTCATGAGGGTGGTAGGTTTCTCAGTACTGATTCAATTTCTTTAATGATTATAGGTTTATGGTTTTAAAAAATGTGTTTCTGAGCAGGTCAGTTTTAACAAGTTATATTTTTTATAAAAACTGTTAATTTTGAAATTATCGATTAAAATTTTATGCTGTATTTTTAATCAATTATATATTCCTCATCTCTTTAATGTTTATTTGAGTAGTTCATTTTTCTAGATTTAATTTGCAAGAGACTTTGTTTTAATTTTTATTATTCTTTTCAAGAAGCAGCTTTAGCTTTTGTGATCTTCTCTAACATTTATGTGTCCTGTCTCGTTAATTGTTTTTCCCTTGTCATAAATATTCCTTTCATCATTTATTTGGCTTTTTCTGGTTTTCTTTTTCTGTCTTCTTAAAATGGAGGCTTACCTCAAAATTTGACCTTTCTTCTTTATAGTCTGTACTTTAAAGTCTATACTTTCCCCTCAAGTTAATACTTTGGCTGTGGGGTAGGCAGAATAGTGCTCCCTGCCCCCCACCAAAGGTGGTACATGCACATTCTAGTCCCTAGAACCTGTGAATATATTATATTACATAGCAAGGGGAAGTTTACATGGCAGATGGAATTAAGTTTGCTAATCAACTGACCTTGAGTTGAGAAGATTACTCTAGATTAGCCAAGTGGACCCAACGTAATTGCAAAGCTCCTCATAAGTGAAAGAGAGAGAAAGTCAGAATCAGGTTATGCAATATGAAAATGACTCAACCGGCCATTTCTGGCTTTGAGGGTGGAAGGGGGTCATGAATGAATTAATGCAGGTGACCTCCAGGAACTGGACAAAGCAAGGGAACAGAGTCTCTCCTAGAGCCTCCAGGAGGGAATACAGCCCTCTGACACAGATTTTAGCTAAGACCCACTTCAGCCTTCTGACATACAAAATAGTAAGATAATAATTCATGCTGTTTTAAGCCCCCAAGCGTTTTCAATTTGTTACAGCACCAATAGGAAACTAACAAAGGCAGTACTCTATGAATTATTCAGTTTTGAATATTATGACTTATCTATTATGACTTATCTTTGAACCATTAATTACTTAGAATTATGTTTTTAATTTCTTAGGTATGAGTTTTTAAATTTATCTCTTTGTAATTGGTTTCTATCATTATTACATTAAGATCAGAATACATGGCCTGTATAATACCTATTTTTGAAACATATTGAGAATTGCTTTTTGTCCAAAAATATGATTAATTTTCAGAATGTTCCATGTGTGCAAGAGAAGAATGTGTATTAATTGTAGGAAGCAGATTTTTTTGCAGCTTTATTGAAGTAATTGAAATATTAATACAATGAACTGTACGTTTTTAAATTTATAATGTGTTCTTTTTTTATTGAAGTATAGTTGATTTACAATGTTGTGTTAATTTCAGGTGTACAGCAAAGTGATTCAGTTACACACACATATATATATATATATTTTTCAGATTCTTTTCCCTTTTAGGTTATTACAAAATATTGAGTGTAGTTCCCTGTGCTATACAGTAGGTCCTTGTTGGTTATCTATTTTACATAGAGTAGTGTATATATGTCAATCCCAAACTCCCATAGATATGTTCATTTGTGTCGTATTTTAGATTCCACATATAAGTGATATTATATGATATTTGTCTTTCACTGTCTTATTTCACTTAATATTATAATCTCTAGGTCCATCTACATTGCTACAAATGACATTAGTTTATTCTTTTTCTTAATGGCTGAGTAGTATTCTATTGTGTGTGTGTGCATATATATATACATATATATATATGCACACACACACAATAGAATATATAGAATAGAACATATATAGAATATATATATATATATATACACACACCACTTCTTCTTTATCCATTCATCTGTCGATGGACACTTAGGTAGCTTCCATGTCTTGGCTATTGTGAACAGTGCTGCAGTGAACACTAGGGTGCATGTATCTTTTCGAAATATGGTTTTCTCCGGGTCTGTGCCCAGGGGTGGGATTGCAGGGTCATGGTAGCTCTGTGGAACATTAATCTCATCTTGCTTTATAACCACCTGCCTCCCCACACAGCAACATGCATATAAAATTTCACTATTATCTTCTTCTGGTTCCTTCTTTCTATGTGGACAGAATGACACTATGGGGGTGTTTCTTGCCTTACTTCCTCACTCATTCCTCCTTTGGTAGGATTTGTATTTGTTTAGATCAAGTTTGACTGTGGGAAATTTTAGCCAATGGACTATAAATAGGTATGACTTGTGCAGCTTCCCAGTGCAAGAGCGATCATGTGGTTTGCATTTATTTGCCTTCTCAGCCGAAGAGGCACCTCTCCATCAGCCAGTACTGAGACCAGGCATGAAGTCATGGAGTAGGTCTACAGCTGAACAACAGTGGGTTTTATAAGATCAAAAAAATAGAGCTTTCTTACTGTAATCCAATGAGATTTCTGCATTATTTGTTACAGCCACATAACTTCTATTTATCTTGCTGGTGTACCTTCTGAGAGAAGTGGTAAGTCATCTGATTAGTGAATTTGGGAGAAGGAGTTGAGCATGGTCTGATATGCTCCTTGTTCTTCTTCTCTTTGGCTTTAGGCTGTTTGAAAATGTACACTTGCTCTTGGCTGGTTGTAAATCTTGGAGTGGCTACCATTTTGAGAAGTAAGTTTGTTTCAGAGTAGATTTTCAAGCTGGTCTAGTTCTACACCTAAACCATATATTCCAAGATACACTGGTTAATGAAAACTGTTGTTTTGGTCTCGATCTGCCCAAATCTTTAAAATATTTGTCAAGGTATTTCAATTCAGATGGAGAAGAAGGATATTATATAACTCCTTCTGTAACAAGTATTGTTATGCTACCCAGTTAATGCTTGTTTATCTCCTTGTTTACCCATGTGTCTGGCATTTCTCTCCCTCATTCTGGATTCAAATGCCTTCTTCATGAAGTCTATTCATTATTTATTCTTTCAGTGAGGGTCAAAAAGGGTAAATTATCTCCACCTATATTTGTCTATGTACCCTTACTCTTGGATGATGATTTAGTTGCATATTTAGTTTTTGTTGGACAATTTTCTCTCAGCACATAAGAGAGTCTTCCCTCATATGTTTTTGCTACCATGAAGCTTGTATTCAATGAAAGTATCATTCCTTTATGGATACATTTATCTTTTAATTTAGTTCCTTTTAAAGAATTTTTTTCTTACTTTTGCTTTTCCTCACTCTCCTTACTTTTATCTTACTTGATATTGATAGTTTTGAATCTGAGGATTCTCTTCTTTCATGAATTTTTGAAAAAAAACTTTTTCTTATCAAATATCTCTCTTTTTTGCTCTCACTCTTAGTCATAGACTCTACTTTTTCATTAAAAAGCTACTACTAATGGGTTAAAATCTATCATCCAGACTTCTGGATGATATTTTTAAAAATATTTTCTATATTTTAAAAATCTTTTTGATTCATTGCACATCATTCTGTTAATTTTTCTCAAGTCTAACTTCCAGTTCAATAGCTACCTCCTCAGCTGGTGTCCAATTTCATATATCACCCATTTCTTAGGGTTTTGACTCTTCAATAATTTTTTAACATGAATTTTTATTCTTTTACAATGATGCCCCTTTAGTGCTTCAAGTTCCAGGATTTGATTTTGCTAGTGTTTCATATGTAGATTGTTTCTTCATTTTTTATTTTGGGTTCGTTTTCAGTGAACTTTTTTTTTTTTCATTTGTGAATTCCTTGTGGTCTTAGTTATGAGTATTTTACTTCAGAGGGGTTTTGAAAGTAGTTCTTCTAGGAACCCTTGGGCTATCAGCAACTCAAGAAAAAATATTTAAATTATTCCTTGGTATGGGGCTTTCCATTCTACTTATATATAAGAAATTTGATTTTAGACCCATATGAGACATGAGCCTCGAGTTCTGTATTTCCTCAGGGCACTAATCTTTCTCACCAAGAACCCTCACAGAGACAAAGGAGCTTCTTGTTATCACCCTGTGTGAAGACTAGAGTTCTTCCTAGTGAACATTTTACTGAGTGTCAAGCCCTTTAAAGTCCTAACTTTATTGAAGGTGGCCCAGCTTCAAGTCTTGACCTCATGTGTGCTCAAGATCTATTCCTAAAGAAAGTTAAAATCCATGCCCTTGGTTTCCCAAGCTGGATAAAGACCACGGCTGCTACATTATCACTTCATTTTACTTTCCACTTTTCTTCATTTCTTCTTAATTTCTGTCATTTTTGTGTTTTCCTTTCTTTCTTGCAAGCTCAGCTGTGCATTAATTTTCACATGATATCTAGCATTTCTTAGGTTTGGGGTGTGTTTTCGGTTATTGTACTAGGTCATTTTGATAAAACTATAGTTTCTACTCTTTTCCTATTTGCTCTTTGTTATGAATCTAACTTCTTTCCTCACTGTTGTGTCCTCTGTGCCAAATTTGTGACACTTTCTCTCTCTTTTTTTTTTTTTTTCATTGATCTTACATTCTCTGGGTGATATCCACTGAAGATCTCCTTGGATGTGAGAGGCCAAAGGATGATTGAGGCAACATAAGCCTTGGCTTCAGGCTGATATAGGTCTCCAAACAGTTCTGTCACTTACAGATGCTGACTGTGTGGTACTTATATAGATGCAAGACAATACAGATTTAAAGTATTACACCCTCCACATGCCATTTCTTAATTATCCTGTTCTGACCTTTTCCTTTCCGTGTCATAGAAGTTGCGTTTTCCAGGCATCTTCTTTTTCCCTTGGGGCTAACCAGTAAAATTCCAGTTCTTAGTCTTGAAATATAAGCCTTTCTAATTGCTGGTTTAAAAAAAAAAAAAAAGGCTATAAAAGATAAGACAAAATATTACCTCTGCAAGAAAAACAGATAATATTCTGCATCAAAGCATTATTCTTAAGAAGTTTAAATCCAGTAAGGAGACATTGTAAAACCCCCAGACTTCTGATATTGTTGTTGTGTTTTATTAAACTAACCCTTAAACTCTAAGAGGTGTATAATTCCAACTGATTGCTTTACTTAGTAACATAGTGTCCTGAAATAACGTTTTTTTGTGTGTGTGTGTGTGGTACGCGGTCCTCTCACTGCTGTGGCCTCTCCCATTGCGGAGTACAGGCTCCGGACGCACAGGCTCAGCGGCCATGGCTCACGGGCCCAGCCGCTCCACGGGACGTGGAATCTTCCCGGACCCGTGTCCCCTGCATCGGCAGGCGGACTCTCCAACCACTGTGCCACCAGGGAAGCCCTGAAATAACATTTAAATGGATATCTCTGTTTTTTCAATGGTATAAATACTTGAGGCTTTTCTTTGAAAAGCCAGAAATTGATTATTGGTGTTTCCTTTTTTCTCACATGAATGGAAGGAATAAATAAAATGACACATTATATTTTTTATTTAGACAGATTTTGAGAGTCTTACCGAAACCCAAATTTTATCATCTATGTGTTGAAAAAGATTACCTTCCACACAGGGCAGTTAGATAACATAATGATAAATTGATAGAATACATAGGAAACACCTCGGCTATAGCCGACTTGCGGTGGATGCTGTTTCATTCTCACCCCGATGCTTGTTTGTTGATGTTCCTCTTGTGACTTCTGAGCCGTTTCTCTTTCCTACTTCTCCTTTTATTCTGACAATTTATCTTTTATCAATTGTTGTTGTTATTGTTGTTATTGTCTTTGTTCTGTGGAAACTTCTTTCTTTTCCTTCCCCTAAATTATATGTGTCTCCCAAAGGATGATACTGGCTTTACATGCTTCTTTTCCCCCATCTCGCTTTTGGAAAGATGTTCAAAACTGTACTTCAAAGTTATTAGGAGGAATGGTTGACATCTTGCCCCCAGTTCATGTTGGATGTGTGTCATCTCACCTGCTATCATTTTGCATTTGATGTCACTAAGGGCCCATGTACAATGCCTCCCAAAGAAACATTGTTTAAACATAACACTATTCAGCAATAAAAAATTAACTGACAAGATAAGACTTTTGGTGAAGAGGATTTTTTGCTCTTAAAACACAGAACATCAAACAGGACTAAAGGAGAATTTTTTTTTTTTTTTTTCGGCTGAAGTGCAACTAGGTACAAACTTCCATCACCTTTATGGTGAAACTGCTTCTGGGCTGAATGTGAGTAAGTAGCTGTTCCTTTGAAACTCTATGAACTTAGACAGTTAAGAAAAGGATAATGGGTTTTGTCCCTCTAGTGATTCTAAATGATTAACATGAAGCGAAAATGTGTTATTTTCTATTCCTTAATTTTTTACTTGGCTAGGAAAGTGAACTAAGTTTTCTGAGGTTTAAATGTATTCACCTTGTGGAGAGGTTACCGATTATTTTTTCACCATAAATTATATATCAGTGCTTTATTACTGGCCCTGAAATTACAATTCATAAAATTAGAAAAACAAAGTCATCACTACTAAAAACGACAAATAAAAGGTCAGTAAATCAATAGTTGTATTATCAGAATGAGATATTAATTGCCAAAAACTCTAATAATTCTAAAGCACACCTGTTCTTAGGGTGAAATCGTCTCTGAAGTATATTCTATGCATATTTTGCTGTGTAAAAAGGGCACTGAAGTGCAGGAAAAAGAACAAAAGCATACATAGAGTATGTTGATTTCTCTAGGCTGTTCTTTCTACGTATGACCCTTAACATAATAATGGTGTTTTTCTCTTTCTGAAATACCTTAACATAATAATGGTGTTTTTCTCTTTCTGAAATACCGTCCACATATATATGGACTCTAAGAAAAAAAAAAAAAAAAGGTCATGAAGAACCTAGGGGTAAGACGGGAATAAAGACAGACCTACTGGAGCATGGACTTGAGGATATGGGGAGGGGGAAGGGTAAGCTGTGACAAAGTGAGAAAGTGGCATGGACATATATACACTACCAAATGTAAAATAGATAGCTAGTGGGAAGCAGCCACATAGCACAGGGAGATCAGCTAGGTGGTTTGTGACCACCTAGAGGGGTGGGATTGGGAGGGTGGGATAGGGAGGGTGGGAGGGAGGGAGATGCAAGAGGGAAGAGATATGGGAACATATGTGTATGTATAACTGATTCACTTTGTTATACAGCAGAAACTAACACACCATTGTAAAGCAATTATACTCCAATAAAGTTGTTAAAAAAATAAAATAAAATAATGGTGTTGCATCCAGCAAAAATCTTCAAATATACACAAAGATGATTTTAAGTACAGGTAATTTAACTTTGCATAATTGGATGTTGGTCACATAAATCAGTTGTTCACAATTGGGATTCCACCTTGGAGACACCTGGGGAATATGTTTTTCAACATATTTATAGTAAGAATCCATCCTTGGGTTTTTTACTTGATAGACCTCCTGTGAGGTTTAGCCAAGGGTATTTTGAAAAATTTCCCATATGTTTGGCTATACACTAGAGATTAATAGCATGGGTATAAAATTATTCTTTCAGAACATATATCACTACTCTTTTGGATAAAATGGTTTATTTTAAAAGGGAGCAGTGAATATTGCATTGGATAACCTTGGGTATGTTCTGGTTTTTTTCAAGGGCAACATTAATATCCATCTGTATTAGGAAGAGAAAAGAAAAAGAAAAACAAATTTTGGGGGAAATCCACTATTTTGTAAGTTTAAAATACCATGACATATTTTAGACATTCAACATGCATAGAGAATGATATAAATTATACATGTATATAAGTATAAATATACAAGTATAAGTATACATGTATATAAGTATAAATATGCATTCCTATTACTCAGATTAAGAAACAAAATTTTAAAAATCACATGAAACCTCTTTAATTCACTACTTCAATTGAATTTACCTTCCTCTTTCAAAAGGAAGGTAACTGTCACAATTTGGAGTTTCTCATACTTTTTTCTATATTTACTAAATATGTATGAATTCATAATCAATATAGAGTAATGTTTTACATTTTTAAATACACAAAATAGAACCCTGAATGCATCTTCTTCCAATTTATCTCTTTGTTCTAAATTATGTTTGTGAGATTTATCTTTGTTGATAGAAAGAGTGCCAGGCTACTCAATGATCGTTGCTACCTATTATTCATTAGATGAATTGAGTATAATGTATATATCTTTCTTTTTTTTTTTTTAACATCTTCATTGGAGTATAATTGCTTTACAATGTTGTGTTAGTTTCTGCTGTATAACAAAGTGAATCAGCTATACATATACATATATCTCTAAATCCCCTCCCTCTTGTGTCTCCCACTCACCCTCCCTATCCCACCACTCTGGGTGGACACAAAGCACCAAGCTGATCTCCCTGTGCTATGTGGCTGCTTCCCATTAGCTATCTGTTTTACATTTGGTAGTGTATATATGTCAGTGCCACTCTCTCACTTTGTCCTAGCTCACCCTTCCCCCTCCCCATGTCCTCATGTCCATTCTCTACGTCTGTGTCTTTATTCCTGTCCTGCCCCTAGGTTCTTCAGAACCAATTTTTTTTTTTTAGATTCCATATGTATGTGTTAGCATATGGTATTTGTTTTTCTCTTACTGACTTACTTCAGTCTGTATGACAGTCTCTAGGTCCATCCACCTCACTACAAATAACTCAATTTCATTTCTTTTTATGGCTGAGTAATATTCCATTGTATATATGTGCCACATCGTCTTTATCCATTCATCTGTTGATGGACACTTAGGTTGATTCCATGTCCTGGCTATTGTAAATAGAGCTGCAATGAACATTTTGCTACATAACTCTTTTTGAATTATGGTTTTCTCCGGGTAAATGCCCAGTAGTGGGATTGCTGGGTCATATGGTAGTTCTGTTTTTTGTTTTTTAAGGAACCTCCATACTGTTCTCCATAGTGGCTGTATCAATTTACATTCCCACCAAAGTGCAAGAGAGTTCCCTTTTCTCCACACCCTCTCCAGCATTTATTACTTATAGATTTTTTTGATGATGGCCATTCTGACTGGTGTGAGGTGATACCTCATTGTAGTTTTGATTTGCATTTCTGTAACGATTAGTGATGTTGAGCATCCTTCCATGTGTTTGTCGGCAATCTGTATATCTTCTTTGGAAAAATGTCTCTTTAGGTCTTCTGCCCATTTTTGGATTGGGTTGTTTGTTTTTTTGATATTGAGCTGCATGAGCTACTTGTATATTTTGGAGATTAATCCTTTGTCACTTGCTTTGTTTGCAAATATTTTCTCCCATTCTGAGGGTTGTCTTTTCATCTTGTTTATGGTTTCCTTCATTGTGCAAAGATTTTAAGTTTCATTAGGTCCCATTTGTTTATTTTTGTTTTTATTTCCATTTCTCTAGGAGGTGGGTCAAAAAGGATCTTGTTGTTATTTATGTCATACAGTGTTCTGCCTATGTTTTCCTCTAAGAGTTTGATAGTGTCTGGTCTTACATTTAGGTCTTTAATCCATTTTGAGTTTATTTTTGTGTATGGTGTTAGGGAGTGTTCTAATTTCATTCTTTTACATGTAGCTGTCCAGTTTTCCCAGCACCACTTATTGAAGAGGCTGTCTTTTCTCCATTGGATATTCTTGCCTCCTTTATCAAAGATAAGGTGACCATATGTGCGTGGGTTTATCTCTGGGCTTTCTATCCTGTTCCACTGATCTATATTTCTGTTTTTGTGCCAGTACCATACTTTCTTTCTTTTAATGGACAGTTAAGTTGCTCTTTTTTCAAGTTTTTCCTATAAACAATGTTACAATAAGCATTTATGTACATGTCTCTAGGCTATACATGTAGAATTGGTTGTGTTGGATCATAAGATACAGGTGGCTACAGCTTTATTAGATATTAGCCATCTGCTCTCTCCCAAGCATGATGTGTAATTTGCACTCTCATCAGTGTGTAAAAATTCATATTGCTCCACATCTTCTCCAATGTTTGAATTGTCTGACTTTACGTTTTACCAATTGAATGAGTAAGAATTAATATCCCATTTTGCTTTGAATGTCAAGTTACCTGACTACTAGTGAGATAAGTATGTTTTATATTTAATGATCATTTATACTTTATAAGTCAATTGCCTATTCCTGTAGTTTGCATATTTTTCTATGGATTTACAGGAGTTTCTGATACATTTCTACCTCTATATATTACAAGATTGGTTATTTTCTGGAAAGGTTGACTTCTTTGAAGATTACTTTTATTTTAAAGAATTCATCATAGCATGAGCTTGATCTTTGTAAGTTCAGATTTTGTTCTAAGAGTGTGGATCCAATGGTCAAGGATGAACCCATATTAACCAAGCTCACAATATTTATAAAGTAATGTATAAACGTTGAATGTCAGTGTATTTATTATTTCATAAGGCATGACCTTTAGCGTTGGCAGAAATAGGTTCAAATCCTGATTTTATGTCACACCAGCTATAGGACTAGAAGGTCAGCTCCATGAGGGCAAGAATTTTTGTCCCTTTTGTTAACTGCTCTGTACCTAGAACTCTGCATATGCCTGGCACATGATAGACACTCAATAATAATAATTCTGTGTATGGATCTGGTGTGCAGGTACCTTTTCTCATTTGTTTCGCTTATGGAGCCTCTTGTGCATGGATACAGAGAAATTCTACATTTTAATATAAAAAGTTAACTTTCTCTTTCATGTGGATTATATTTTCCAATATCCTTTACAAAACCCTTCCTTAGACCAAGTTCCTAAAGATATTGCTCTGTATTTTCTTCTATCAATTTCACTTTTCTCACAATTAGCTCTTTCATACATCTGGAATTAATTATTAATTTATGGCAAAATAGGTTTCCAACTAGTCTTCTCCATATGCTAACAGGTTGCCCCAGTATCAATTTTTGATTGGTTTATTCTTTTCCACTCCCATTAACCATATTCCTGGAATTTCTTCTGCTATAATAAGACAAAAGGAATAAATCAAAATTGTAAGGAATGGAAGCAAACCAGAAAAACAAAAAATCAAGAATGTCATTGTTTGCAAATGACAATACAAAAGTTCTAGAGACTCTACACACTACTTATGGAAATAAAAATAAAGCTTATCATGGTTGATGGCTAAAAAAGTCAGTGTACTGAAATCATTGTACATCTATATCCTGACAAACATTTAACATTAATGAATTTGTTTAAGGATATCATTTATAAAGTAGACATCTCACAGAAAGAAAAGTGGCCCTTAACTAGATGAAAAGATGGTCAGCTCCACTCACAGATAAGAGAAATGCAAAAAACAATGGCAAATTAAGGTGTTTGAGAAGTTTTTAAGAAATGCTTAAACAAGATGGTAAATATCTATGTTTAATATCTATAACAATATTAGATGGATACTATAATTTCTGAGTCCTTTCATTTGAAAATTAAATAAAGAAAAAACTATTACACAATAATAAATATCTGTTCATTTAGAGAAAAAATATTTACACTCAGGATGTTTCCTTGTGATTCACTGACCTACTATGTGAGATTGACTTCACACAAAACCTAGGAAAATTGTCTTTATTGATCATAGTTATGTATGGGTTTAACTAAAAATAGCATATAAATCAAGACCAGTTTGATAGTGAATCAATATTTTACCCAACAACTAAGCTGAGCTAAAATCTGAAAAGAACTTTTCAGAAATATTTGACACCATACAGAGAATTGCCCTCTGTAATCTCTAGGTACAAATGGATGCTGTAATAGATTTTATCATAATGGGGTTTTCCACAAGCACTGCAATACCTGGCATTTTTCTATGAGCAAAATCAGATTAAAGTAGACATGTGGTCGGCTTTAGAAAGGGATTTGTATGGGAGTACAGAGTGCGAGGAAAGGAAAAGGGCATTCCCTCCAGGTTATACCTTTGGAAGCCTTAAGAATATTAGGGCTTGCTTGTGTTCCTTTCTCCCTAGTTTTGCGTATCTAGTGTAGGTTTTTAAAGTATGGTTACCACGTGGTTTATATATGATGACCTACAACTATATCTACTTTTTTTTTAACATCTTTATTGGAGTATAATTGCTTTATAATGTTGTGTTAGTTTCTGCTGTACAACTCTGTGTGTGTGTGTGTGTGTATACACAAGTTGATCCTTGAACAACAAGAGGGTTAGGGGCTCCGACCCTTTGCATAGTCAAAAATCCTCCTATAACTTTACAGTCATTTTTCCATATCACTGGTTCAACCAACCTTAATAAAAATAATATAAATTATAAAAAAAACAAAAAAGAATGTTAGGGCTGATTTTATGACTTTGAGGCTCAGACTGGCTGACTCTTATAACTTGAGTCACCACTCAGATTCCTGGGCCCTATGGTAGTGCAAATTCCTTAGTGCATATAACTTTGGCTGGTCATTTTCTATGATACACCATTCCCTAAAAATAACATTATTTCAGAAACTTTTAGGCACAGGTTATTTGTACCATTTGGGATTGCACCATGAGTATTCTATATATTGTTTGCTTCAGCTACTGGCAAGCAAATTAGTTATTCTCCAGTTCTTATGTGAACAACATCCTATAAGCTCCCCCTAATTGGATTAGAAAATAAAGCTCATTTTCACATCTTGGCACAAGGCAATTTGATTAAATTAAATTGTGCATGGCAAAAATCGATAAAACTCATCAATTCAAATCAATCAGTTCTAATAAACAGACAATCTGGTTAAAGGAAAAAAATAGGAAAGCAATTAAAACCATAGCAATTTTTAACCTCTCCTCTGCTGATTCATTCAAAGTTTCAAAATCCAAAATGTACATAGAGGAAAACACAAGGTAGTTTAATTGTGGTTCTTACATAGTCATGATGTCTAGCTTTGCTTCTGTGATTATTAAAAGAAAGTTACTGTCTTTCACAAGTAGCTATAACAAATATGTGCAGGAACAGAATTAAATAGAGAAATCCCGAAATGTAACTATATAGGATATATACATTAATATATATTATATGTATCATATATATTATATAATATATTATTAATATATATATTTTTACTAGAACCTCATAATCAGTCAACTAAGTAAGGTCAACCCACCTTGTTACACCAGCTTTACTACGTAAGTGGTCCTTTATTAATTAATTGTTTAAAAAGTATCTAAAATGGAGACAGTTTGGGTGTATACGTTAAATCATAACCTAAACTCCACAAGTTACATATGTGTTCCATTCAGGCAGAGTAATAACAAAAAGCCTCCACAGGTACATGTTGTTGGAAATAACTATTATTCTTCTATGCTTTTGTGTTTTCAGAAGCTGGCAAAGGATTGATGTCAAAGGTTTGATAGTTGGTGGGGTCAGCATGGCAGGGCCTGAGGATGAACTGAGTAGACTGAGGCAAGCAAAGCAGTTACTAATGTTGAAACCAATATCTCTACAAGCCCATATTCCTCTGTTTGGCTACCTGCTTAGGTCTATAGGGGAGCCATCAATTTTTCTTTTCTAAAACTGATCGTTTATCTAAATTGATCTATGTCAACTTTCAACTATGCCTGTCATTGCAAAGGTCCTTTACTTGGATAAAAATTGACAAGACAAAATAGACCCTGTGCCAAAGATCTCTGAAAGGCACTTGGTAGAGATGGTAAGATTTCGCTGACAGTCTGGCCAGACCCAAGACATCAGGTGGCCACAAAGCATTTTGCCAAAACCCATCTGCAGCCTGCCCTGCTCATGGCAGGTATCGCCCTAGCAAATGCTTCAGTCAGCCACCCCCTCCACACCCTCATCCCCGTCCAGCTCCCATTTGTCCTTTCCTGCTGCCTCCTCCTCCTGGGACACAGATCATTGCTCTATGAAGAGTACCCGGTTCACCAAAAGCCATGTCTTTTTAACAGTGTCTCAAAGGAGGCTTGATCTAGCTGCTTTTCCAAACAGCAATGCAGATATGAAACTCTGCAGCTGAGAGAGGATTTCGCCCCAGAAGAAGCTCACCTCCAGAGCAGTTAGTATGGCTCTTTCTTATCATTTTCTCAGCTCCCAACTGTAAGAGATTTAAACCCCTCAAGTTGCTTTGGGATTGAAGAAAACAAGCATGAATCAAAGCCATGTCTCTCGAAGAGAAGGCTGAAAACTAAAATAAAATTTCTTGAGAGGAAGAAAAAGCAATCTGGAAATGAAAGTCAGAGGATTAGGAGCCAGAAGAAAATGTGCAAAGTCAAGTCATTCATTGTCCTGCTGTCAGTAGAGACTTTCCAGACAGAGGGAAGAGAATCAACATTTATGGACGACCTACTGTGTAGCCCATTGGCTCTCTCTGTGTGATTTCATTTAATGCTCTCTACCAGGTATTTATTAATATCCCTCAGATGAGTACAAAATCACAGGCTTAGAGAGGTTAAGTATGTCCTCAAAATCATGCAACTGCAAGACATTCCCTTAAAATGCATCTTTCTTCTATTTTACACAATAAGAATAGAGCTCATTTATCAAATGTTAACTTGCTATAGTATATTAACAATTTAATGCATGTAGGGCTCCTATTAATATCTGTGATAATAAACTATTAATAATATTACACCCTTACTTATCAGCTCTAAATGGAGATTGTCACAAATGACTATACTATAAAGGACATAATATTCAGTTCCAAAATGCCTATCATAATAAATAAAAGTGGCAAAAAATCAAAAATCAGGTAATAAAAATTCCTTATAAAATGTGGAGGAACAAGGAATCTACTTTTGGTAGAAGTGTCCAATAGAGTATTTAGAGCATAATTTAACAAGACTTAGAGAATTTACGTATGCATATACCTAACATGACCATATAATTTATTGTTAAAACTGAGACACTGTTTCAGAGGGAATAGTAAATATAATACAAAGTAAAAGCTGTTATGGACTGAATGTTTGTGTACCCACTAAATTCATAATGTTGAAGCCTTAACCCACAGTGTGTTTGTATCTACAGATGGGACCTCTAAGGAAGTGATTAAGGTTAGATGTGGTCATAAGTGTGGGGCCCCGATCTGATAGGATTAGTGTCCTTATAAGAAAAGACACAGAGAGCTTCCTCACTTTCTCTGTGCACGCATAAAGGAGAGGTCTTGTGAGCACAGAGAAAACAAATGTCTGCTACCCAAAGGGAGAGTTCTCACCAGACACTAATTATGCCAGCACCTTGATTTTGGACTTCCAGTCTCCAGAATGGTGAGAAGATAAATTTCTCTTGTTTAAGCCACCCGGTCTATGGTATTTTATCATGGTGGCCTGAGCAGACCAAGAGTGAAAAATAGAAGAGAACATAACTGCCCCACATGTACCTCACTACCTAGCAATCATGACCCTGGGTATCCATTTCTGTTAAATTTTCACTCTCCATTAGGAGAGTGAGGTTGATTACTCATCACAGCATTGTCTGGGGTAAGGTATCAGAACTTCTGAGTTAAATTTATACACAAAAACATGACTAGATCTCAAAAAACAAAATGATGAGTAAAAAAAGGAAACATAATAGAATTTATACTATGGTGTCATATTTATAAATTGAAAAACATACAGCCAGAAAATCACTAGGAATATAATATTGATCTATCTACCTACGTACCTACCTATCTATCTATCTATCTACACATGCACATGCACACACAATATTATATTATAGGAAGAGATGGGAACAATGGATGAAAAATAAAATAATTCCCTAAAGAGTCTGACATTAGTATGACCTGAACAGATGATGATTCACTCAATTTCATGCACCTTAGCTCCACCTCCACATACAAAAAACAATAAACTATTAGTTTTTCACAAAGTGTTCAATGTTATTAGAGACACAAAAAATGAACTAAAAGAATAAGCTTTTAATAAAATTTGTTGATTTATTGATAAAGTATCTATAACCCCCCTTGTAATGCTGTACAGAGTATAGGAGGTCAATACATTAACAATTGTTTTTGATTTTCTGCTGTAATTTTTCATTTTCAGTGAGATATATCACCAATGACAATTCATTTCTGCAAAAGTTTTATGAAAAATGCAAGTAGCAAGCAGAATAGATTCTTGAAAACTTTTTCATAAAACCAAGATAGCTAAGTCTCAAAACATATTTGTGGTTTGGAATTGTCTCAGTTATGGGCAATGCAAGTACATAAGCCATAATCACAGACAATTTGTTTGTTTGTTAACCTGGAAAGGTACTATCTAAATTGATGGGCTATCTTATTCATCACACATGCCTTTAAATGATGTTTTGATAATTACCAAAATCAAAACCTCTTTTGTTGATTGATTGCAAAATTGCCCCAATTCTTCAACTCTTCCTTATCCATGGCCTTTGAAATGGGACTTTGCAGCTTTCTCCCATCAAGATGTGGACTCTTTTCCCTAACCCTTGAGATGGAGTGATGTTATGACATCTTTAACCAACAGAAAGCAATGGAAGAGGCAATATGACAGTTTCAAGCCAGCTGTGACTCTCAGAATCCCGCCGCTATAATAGCAAGAAGTTTGGGCTAGCTTGCTGGAGAATGTCAAGAACACATGGCACAGAGACTAGCCATCCCAGGTGGAGCCAAACAGACCCCTATTTTCATATGATTTAAAAATTCTTTTGATGACAGGACACAACACAGTGACACTCAGAAGAAAAGCAAGTTTTGTTGTTGTTGTTACTTACAGTTCCAGACAAGAGAAGGCAGCATGCAGAGCTTAATCATAGACATCTAGAGGAAGCATTTGGCACTTTAAATATTCTGCCTGAAAATCTCTAGCCAGATCCATGATCTCTTTCAATTTTTCACATTATCTGCAGGTGTTGGTGTAGTCAAACTTTCTATTACAACATAGCAAGTACTGCTTTTTTGCCAGCCTCCAAAAATTATAACCTCCCTTTCTTCCATTTTACACCAACATCTTCAACTTCTGCTTACTGCTATCTTCCAAGATAAGAACATGGTTTAGGTATGAGTTATGACCACAACCCACTTCTAAGTATCAATTTCTGTCCAATTATCTGATGCCACTCAACAGCCTTATTATTAGGCTAGTATACTATTTCCTTTAAGATATTTAAACTTTGAAGATAGTTGATGGAGATACTTTGAGAGCACTATGGTCTGGAAAAGTAGTTTGGGAAATACTATTATACACCTAGATTAGTAGATGGAAAGTAGATATTTCATTGTTTCCTGTTAAACTGCCTTCTGTTCAGAAATATCATAGCTGAGGTTGCATCTGTGTAGGAGGAGCAGTATTCTTTATTTTCATTCCTTTCCCTGAAATTTATCACAGGATTTTTTTTAAAATATGCTTTACAAAAAGAAATAAGATGTTCTTTCTTGTCTGATGAGTAATTTCTAGAAACCCTCTCAATGACATTTGATCAATAGAAAGAGTTTTAAAGAAGATATTTTCCTAACATAAGATCAGATAAGCTTCAACTGTGAGATGGCACATCTACTAAATTCCATTTCTTAGTTTGATAATATACGCCCCTGCTATCAAGCGAGGCCAGAAAACACCAGGTGGTCGTTAATGTAATTTCTGTCATTTATTTCTATTGATAGTCAGTCTATGAGGAGCACTGGGAATTTCACGTTGGAATTTAAATTTGGTTGTTTTATTTTTAAATCATTAACTTTTTAGTGTCAGTCAGAACTTAACAGATGGCCTCTATAAATTAGTCTAGGTATGTAACAAAAAAATACTTTAGTATAAAGTCAGATGGTGTTGACCTCCACAGCAATGAGTTGGGCTAAAATAACAGAAAAGAAATCTAGAAACAAGAAAGCAAATTTATATTCAGCTGCAATCTGTGGGTATTTTTTGTGTGTTTGTTTATGTAACAGTTTATATGGAGCTGTCATCTGAATGAACAAGGGACAGCAGATGATTTTAAAGAGTTGGAGCCATACTGAAACATTTTTTGGTGATTTAATGATTTTTAGGGAAAT
This sequence comes from Globicephala melas, assembly GCF_963455315.2. Classification (NCBI taxonomy): domain Eukaryota; kingdom Metazoa; phylum Chordata; class Mammalia; order Artiodactyla; family Delphinidae; genus Globicephala; species Globicephala melas. Next base: position 54,038,541 of record NC_083326.1, read on the forward strand.
TAGAGTGTTCTTTTTCAGTGTAATAAAAGGAAATATCATACTAAATTTAGGGACCACATGTCAAAGAGTATGGAACTCCAGATCAACCCTTAAATGGCACAGGATGAATAGCGACCATGTATGTGCACTTAAAATGTGCTTGAAACTGTGCTAAGAATATTACATAGTGCCTCATTTAATCCTCACCTGATTTCATGTATATTTATTTTACAATTGAAGAAACTGAGACCACAGAAGCAAAGCATGTGCCCAAAGTCACACAGTTAGTTAACAGCAATGCCAAGATTTGAAACCAAGTTTGTCTAACCTCAAACCTAGTGCTTTAAACATTATTTCATAGTTATTGTCTTTGTAGATCCTTCGCAACCTCATTAAAATATTGACACTTTTTGAGTTTGCTGTCATTTATATTTGTCTATTTCACAAATGTACGTTGCCTCTTCTCTTTTCTATGCAGTTATGTTGTTTTGTTAAAAATTAACTTGAACGATACTGCGAAAATGGACTGAATCCATTTACTGCCACTTCCCTTGCTCTGAGAACTTTGATTTACAGAATATCTCTTTCTTTGCCTCTCCATTCAAAAAATGGGAATGACAGTATTGATACTCACCTCTAGGCCTGTATAAGGGCCAAGATGTTTATCTGTTTTGTTCATGGATGTATTTTAAGCACATAGTGTAGAGCTTGGTTCATAGTAAGTGCCAGTAAATAACTGTTGAGGGGGTTACTATGATTAAAAGAGACGTTTTATGTGTGTACTTAGCATGCTACCTTGGATTAACATAATACCTTTTACTCTCAATAAATGGTAGATATTGTTATTAACATTAATTTTCAAAGTGTAAAGAACAACACGTTTGTTGTTATTTTTAGATTATTCCCGTAATTCAGCATATTGAGATATTGTGATTTCTGATGCTTTCCTGCAGCATATTTATCAGTGTTTCTATTTCCATGTTACCTGAACATGCTTCTTATATTTTTTTCTAACTTACTTATAAAAACATAAAACTGGACTGGTTTTAGAAACAGAAATTTGTAATAGAATAGAAATGCTACTCCAGGCTAGGAGCAGACTCTGAATTTAGGCTTCTATCTAGAAGGCTGTTTATTCTTTTGGACTCCTAGAGATTTATAACTAACAAGTGACTGATATGATAAATCACCAATATCGTAAACCACACAGCCAAACAACTTTTAGCAAGTGGTGACCCTTTCCTCACTGTCTCCCTCCTGACTATTCTCACCAGGCCCCTGAGTGTCAAAGAGCATCTGGTAGAAGACAGAAGATGTGTCTCCTGGGATGTCTTTTGACCTCATTTGCCATTTGCAGTAAAGATTTACCAGCTCTAAATTGAAAGAAATAGGAATTGATTGTGAAGGCAAACATCAGGCTTTCATTCTGAAAGAGAAGCAAAACATCACTAACTTCAAGAGAAAATTTTGTCCAAATATTATAAAACACAAAGACAAAGACCCAGATGATTTTCTTCTTATGTTGCTCATTCCAAATCACTGATAAAATTGAAAATTCTTTTCTTTTTTTCCTAGTTAACTGATTTTAGTGATGCCTATCCTAGTCAAAAAGTATAATAGTTTTAAAATTTATCTTCCTTTTCAAACATCCTATTATAAAAAAAATTTTTTTGAGACTTTAGACATGGCACTAGAATCTCATTTTGAAAAACCAGGTCCATCCTTGTTGCTGCAAATGGCATTATTTTGTTCTTTTTTTAATGGCTGAGTAATATTCTATTGTATATATGTACCACATCTTCTTTAACCATTCGTCTGTCAATGAACATTTAGGTTACTTTCATGTCCTGGCTATTGTAAATAGTGCTGCAGTGAACACTGGGGTGCATGTGTCTTTTCAAATTATGGTTTTCTTCAGATATATGCCCAGGAGTGGGATTACTGGATCATATGGTAGCTCTATTTTTAGTTTTTTAGGGAACCTCCATACTGTTCTCCGTAATGGTTGTACTAATTTACATTTCCACTAGCAGTGTAGGAGGGTCCCCTTTTCTCCACACCCTCTCCAGCACTTACTGTTTGTAGATTTTTTGATGATGGCCATTCTGACCAGTGTGAGGTGAAACCTCATTGTAGTTTTGATTTGCTTTTCTCTAATAATTAGTGATGTTGAAAATTTTTTCATGTGCCTCTTGGCCTTCTGTATGTCTTTTTGGAGAAATGTCTATTTAGATCTTCCACCCATTTTTTGATTTTTTTTTCTTTTTTGATATTGAGCTGCATGAGCTGTTTGTATATTTTGGAGATTAATCCCTTGTTGATTGCATCGTTTGCAAATATTTTCTCCCATTCTATGGATTGTCTGTTCGTTTTGTTTATGGTTTCCTTTGCTGTGAAAAAGCTATTGAGTTTAATTAGGTCCCATTTGTTTATTTTTGGTTTTATTTTCATTACTCAAGGAGGTGGATCCGAAAAGATCTTGCTGTGATTTATGTCAGAGAGTGTTCTTCCTGTGTTTTCCTCTAAGAGTTTTATAGTATCCAGCTTTACATTTAGATCTTTAATCCATTTTGAATTTATTTTTGTGTAGGGTGTTACGGAGTGTTCTAATTTCATTCTTTTACATGTAGCTGTCCAGTTTTCCCAGTACCACTTACCACTCAAGCGCCAGGGAATTCCTTGCCTTCACTTTAGAAGGAATATCTTTACATGCTGTATACCACGGGGCCCCTAGAAATTTCACTGAAGTGGAAGTTTCCCAATTTTTTGTTTGTTTTCCAGCCTCTGACACACAAATATCTTCCCAATAATCTAGACTAGTTACTTCTTGCTCACTAGGTGCAATCCATATAATATAATCAATGTAGTTGATCTTATGGAAGGGAAAAAATAATCAAGTTCCCTGAGCACTAAATTATGACATAGGGTTGAAGAGTTGATATACCCAGGATGATGGTTACATTGCTGGCCTTGCCAGTTGAAAGAAAACTGTTCTGGTGGTCTTTACTAACAAGTATCAGGAAAAATTATTTTGCCAGATCAACAGCTGTGTAACAGGTACAGGGCATGTATTCATTTGTTCAAGAAATGAGACCACATTTGGAATAGAAACTGCAATTAGAGTCATCGTCTAGTTAAATTTATGATAATCCATTGTCACTCTCCAAGATGTGTCTGTTTTCTAGACAGACCAAATCGGTGAGTTGAGTGGGGATTGGTGGTAATCACCACACCATTATAGCTCTAACTCCACAGGTCAGAAAACTGCTGCAGGAATTCTGCTAGTTCCTGAGTATGTCTATTTTAATTAGGCATTCTAGAACTTACTCTCTCATCTTCTTCAGGTTTTTGCTCTAATATCACAGTATTAGTGAGTCCTTCCATAATAACTCTCCTTAAAAACACTTTATCCCCGATTTTACCAAGCCCAGGCACTCTTACCTTTCCAAACTTTATTTTTACATTTTAACTTATCTCCATTTATCATATTATATACTTATTTAATATATTGTCTCCACACAATAGAAGCTTCAGAAAGATAAGGATTTTTGTCTGTTTTATTCATTATTATAGCCTAGAAGTGTTTAAACTTTTATGTAATTGAAATAATTACCTGGCACAATCAGAAATAAAAGGGTAATATATTCAATATTAATGATAATAATTATAATAGAAACTACATATTGAATACTTTATATGTGGCAGGTTCTTATACCAAGAACTTTTCCATGTATTCTATCATTTAATTCTCAAAATAACCCAATGAGGTAAGGGTCATGCCAGATGGGTCCTCTCAGTGCAATTCCATGTCACATGACATGGGGGCTAGAGAATAGCTTTTATAAGGGTAAGTTTAGCTGACATAACCAAGGGTCACCAGGCAGAGCACCCATAGTTACCCAGTCTCCCCATTACCTCATGTCACAGCCAGGAGGTCTGTAATAGGTTCTGATTTGGAGAACCCTTACCCCATCGAGTGTCTCTCCTCTAAAAATATGAGGAAGTGACCTCATCAGTGGAGAAATATATAGGGTGTTTGGTACAGCAACGTCTGGATTCGGGATGCCAAGACTTTACAGAGTTTTCTAGGAAATATAGCTGTCCTCTAGCTGGGACTTTGAAGCCAGTAGGGATCTTGGAGACTATAGACAGTCTTGGATCTCCTTGCCAGGGGAAGAAGCCTGGAGAAGCTGAGCTCCAGTGCCACCCTTCAGGCTGGGAAAGGAATATTCATGCCTCATTCCTAAGGGCAGATGTATTGAGATGTGGTTTGGGGAGCAGAGGGAGAATTGTGACACAGTTGCAATAGGGCCCTTAGAACAACATGGCAAGCTCTGGAGCTGGGAAGACCCTTCAGAAATGTCTCGAATGGAAACTGGTTCTGGGCTTTTGTACTCTCAAAAGGACCAGTTTGGGATGCAGCTTACCCCAGGAATAGGCATAGACTTGGGTAAGGAAGCTCCTTTGGTTGAGAGCAAGGATTGCTGATCTGCGGGTTGCCAGCAACATAACTTGCAGCTGGAGAAATAAATTCCTCAGTTATAGAGCTGGGAGATTTGGCCAATGCACCAAGCATACACTGCAGTCTCTGTTGCTCTTGTTAATCAAAATGTGTCACTAGGATTTATGATCCTAACAACCTATAGCTGGGCATAAACTAAAAGAAAGTTTCCAAATAAACAAAATACAGAATGGAAGAGGAATAATTCACAACAGTGAACTGATAAATAATACAGAAGTATTATAAGTAACAGTAGGCTAATATTTGAAAGCCTAGGTAAACTAGACCTATTTTTTCTAATACATAAAATGATAATATTTGCACATATTTTCCTCAATAAAGAAAATATTTGATAAAGTCTAATCTACATATAATGAAAATACCTTACAGCAAGTTTTACTTGTACAATAAAAATCTATAGCAAATCTTATCTTTAACGAAGAAGTTTTTGAAATATTCACTTTAAGTTTTGGAGCAAGATGAAGGTCTACCCTAACACTAATGCTGGAGCTTCTATCCAATGCTGTAAGGAAAGAAAGGGAAAAAATGAAAGATGTAAGGATGAGAAAAAAAAAGAAACTACCAGTATTTATAAGTACTATAATTATCTCCAAAAATTATTATTTCTACTTGTATAGAAATAATAAATATTATTAGAACTCACAAAATATTAGGTAAGTTTACAGGGTATAAAATCAATTTACAAAAATTAATATTGTTTCTCAATAATCACAATATCTAGACAATAAACATATTCCATTTATAATGGCAACAAACCCCGTAGCATATCTAAGAATGTACTTAAAAAAAATCACTTCAGCTTTCTGTGAAAAAATATTCAAATTCTATTAATGGATAAAAAAATATCTGAATACACTGAGAGAAATTACATGTTTTGGAATGGGAATCATTTAATAAAATATTGGATCTCCCCAAATTAACTGAAAATTAAATCTAACCCCAAATAAAACTATGTCGATTTTTTCAGCAATTTTTGAAACTCATGCTAAAATTTATATGGAAGAAAACTCAAATAACAAAACCACAGTAAATATGAAACTGTATACTTGGGGAAAAACAGACACATATTCCAATGGAACATAATAGATTCCACAAAACTATATGTGAATCTAATATATAAAATGCATAGCATCTGAATCAGTAGGGAAATAAATAATTTTGAGTATAAGTTACTAGGGATATAGGTTCCCTGCATGGAGAAAAATAAAACTTCATCCTAACTACACTGCACAGAAAAGTGTATCCAGACAGATTAAAGACCTAATTGACTCATATAGAGGAATAGCTTTCAAAACAGGAGTTCCAACCCCGCCAAAAAAAACACCAAAGTACAAATCATATGGCAAAATTGACTAAGGTTAAAAATCATAATATTTAGGAGTTTCTTTTCAATAAGTGATACAGTGGGCAAAATTTTAATAGAAATGATAGAAAAGATATTTATCATCAATAAAACAAACAGGGAATAATATTTAGGATATAGAAGAAATACCTAGAAATCAAGAAGTAAAGACAAGAACCCCCCACCCAAACGAAGCAAATGATATCAATAGGCAGTTCATAAATGTGAACCCAAAAGGTGAACAAACATGATATTTAAACACAGTAATTAGAGAAATGTAAATTGAAACAATAATGAGATATTAGTTTGCACCCATCTGATTGGGGAAAAAGAAATTCTATAATGCCAAATATTGACAGTCCAAAGGAATATTAAATATGCATAGACTCTATGATGTAGCTTTCCACTCCTGAATTTACATCCTCAAGATATTCTCACACCAGTTGAAAGGGATAAGGGTTGTTTGTGACAGTGAGGGGTTGGAGGCAATCTGGTTACCATCACTAGTGAATGGAGAAAAGTACATCTTAGTGGATGCCATTGTGGAGAACTGGGTAGGTTTTATAGGCAATGTACTAAGCATACAATATATATAAATCTTCAGATACATTCCTGAGTTAAGTAAGAAAAATAATGAACTCTACAGCACAATTATATTCACATGAATTAGAATCATTTAAAAGTTCAATGCAAATTTCACAATAATACATAAAAATAATACATAAAAATAATACATACCGGGGCTTCCCTGGTGGCGCAGTGGTTGAGAGTCTGCCTGCCGATGCCGGGTACACGGGTTCGTGCCCCGGTCCGGGAGGATCCCACATGCCACAGAGCGGCTGGGCCCGTGAGCCATGGCCGCTGAGCCTGCGCGTCCGGAGCCGGTGCTCCGCAAGGGGAAAGGCCACAACAGTGAGAGGGCCGCGTACCACCAATAATAATAATAATAATAATACATATCAAATATATTACAGTGGTTGCCTATAGAAGGCAAAAGAATGGACTTGGCGAAGGGGATAAAAGGGCATACATTTGTGCACACTTCCATGCATTCACACATTTGTGCATATACACATACTCATAAGCAAATATACATGCACACATGCACAAAATAACGAGAGAAGATACACAGGCTAATGACAGTGTACTACAAACCGAGGAGCTGATAAACACAACAATCCACATCTGAGTGTTAAAACTAACAAATCATCCAAATCCAAAATAACATAATCGTATGAAAAAAGGAAAAGAACAATCTAAAATGTTTTACATTCATTCTACACTCAGACAAAATTTGCTTTTGATCATTTTTAAGTGATCAAAATAAAATATTGACATCTGCCTTTAATTTAGTTAACTTGCCAAACCATCTTGCAGTTTCTTGGCAGGCTGACAGTCATAGTAAAGCAGATATCTTTTTAATTTAAGAGAAAGATATTCTGGAATTCAAAGCACTGGAAGAATATTTACAGCATGGGCAAATTTTCATAAGACTCATGCTTAAAGATGTTACATCTCATTCACACATCAATAACCATTAATAGAATTGTTCGTCCCATTTTATGTATGACCATGAGGCTGCATCATAATGTGTGTGGGTTTTTTGTTTTTTTGTAAAGGTAGGTTTTCTTCAATGTCATATTCAATCACTTCATTTATTGATTTCTTTTATCAGTTAAGAACGTCATCACCTACCTAAATGTAAAGAGATATATTTATGTACATTAGGAATTACTGTGGGGTAAACAACACACTTCCTTTAGTGATTATATAACAAAAACATATCACATGATAAGAGAGTATATATTCATCTCTTGTTTAAAGAAAATACACATACTCCTATAGGGTTCTGCTCCTTGGTCTTCATTTCACTGGGTTCTTCTCAGATCTCAACACCGAAGCCGTATCCTTACCTTAGTGAGTTCTTCTCTGATCACCAAATCCAAAATAAACCCTCACCATGCTAATCTTAATTAGTTTCCTTGATAGCATGTATTATTTGAAATTTTCTTTTTCCTTCTCTCTCTCTCTGTCTCCCCCTATCCCCCTCTCCCCCCACCTTCTTGCTTATAGCATCTAGAACGTAAGCCCTGCAGGAGCAGGAACCTTACCTGTCTTATTTTCACTATATTTTCAGCCCCTAAAATACTTACTACGTAGCAACTGTTGAATAAACGGTGGAATAGTAAAGGAACAACTAAATAAATTAGATTTAATGCAATTTCAAAAATTGACCCCTTTGGGGCTGTTGTCAACTAACATATACATTTTACAGCTTTTAAAATTAAAGTAATATATGCACTTGATTAAAAACCAGCAGATTTTATAATAAGAAATAGTCCTCTGCCTTACTCCTCTCCTCTCCTAGTCCCAAGTCCCAAAGACAATAATTTTCAGCATTTCTGTTTTTAATTTTTCCAGTAGGTATTTTCATATCTTCCATATTATGCTTGCACTGGTATATATAGGTGAGACTTTGAAATTATTTACTGATTTGCTTCTGAGATAGATAAAGATCTAGATCCCTTACACCATTATACCTTTGCTCTTTGAACCCCATCTTTAACTAGTAAAATTCCATCACAATTATTATTTTCAACACCAGTGAAACCTGCAGTTTTTTTAAAAAATTATTAAACCTCAATATATTTTCCCATCACCTCTGGAGAGCATCTTCCATTTGCTAGTCTTCCTTCCCTGTCTTCCACCATCTCTTGTACTTCCAACTCATCATCTGTACATTTACTTTGATTTGACATGGTTGATAACACTGCATTTTGTGATTTAACTATAGGTTGATTCTAAGAATAAAAGCAATAAATAGTGTTTACATTTTTATGATGAATTTACCACAGAGTCAAGCTTTGTATACAAATATTACAATCTTTTCTACAGATTCAATGTCACACAATGTCAAGTTGGAAAACAGTCATATATTTATTAACCCTTCAACTAATGTGTTCAACACTCCGTCATGTTTTCAATAGTTTTGTATATTCTAGCGCCTCCTTTTCTGTACCGAATACTTTCCACCCAGAGGCATCCGCCCTCCACTGCTAGCTTAAATTGGATGCTCCTACTTCTACTGCCCACCTGTCTCACCGCAGTAGGAACTAATTACCCTCTCTGGTTCATCTAGTGTTTTTTTTTTTGGATATCATGACTGTCTTCTTTCTTGATTTATTCCTTCTTTTTTCCAAGAGTTTATTCTCAATTAAATGATTAAGACAATGTCTATGGAAGAAATTTAGTTTAGTTTAGCTTTTCCATGTCTGAAATGCCATTTCCCCCCTCACATTTTTTTAAATAGGTCTTTATTTGAGTATAATTGCTTCACAATACTGTGTTAGTTTCTGTTGTACAACGAAGTGAATCAGCCATATACATACATATATCCCCGTGTCCCCTCCCTCTTGAGCCTGCCTCCCCCCATCCCTATCCCACCTCTCTAGGTCATCACAAAGCACCAAGCTGATCTCCCCAGATTCCAGACCCACATATCCAACTGTCTACCACATTTCTATTTTAGTAACAAGTAGGCATCTCAAACACGATAATTCATCCCTCCAAAGCTGCTACTCTGAATCTAAGAGTTGCTGAACTTCACTCAGGAGTATAGTTTTTTTAATCAAATATCTGTGGGACATTTTTGCTTGTAGTTCTGCAGAAAACTCAGGTTGAACATAATCAAAACGGAAGTCATCTGCCTTTAAAATGAGGTTTTCCTCTTTTATTTCGTAATTCCATCAGTGACATCATCGTCTCAATCCTCTGTACCATAGAGCTGGGGATTGTCCCATACCTCTCCCTCTCCCTGCATCCGCTATCCAATCAGCAAATATATTGGATTAATATTTTTAGACTTCATTCTAATTGATTTCCTTCTATCCCTGACGCTTCTCTATTACCTGGCAAGAATCCTAACTCTTTAGTGTGTTATTAAAGGTTCTTTCCTCCTGTGGCTCTGCCCTCTCCTCCCAATCTCTCCATCCTGTTATGATTAGGCAAAAGTAACTCAATAATTAGGACTCAAGTTAATCATTATTATTGAATACTAGACTAACATTTCCTAATGGATAAGAAATGTATATTGCTCTTTTTGCATATTCCAGCACCTAGGGTGAGGTCTGACACATTTGTATATTAAAGATTTAACTAATTGATTATTCACTTTAGCACAGAGAACACCAAAAAAGCCAGGACAGCATATACATGTAAGCTTCCAAATTTCCATCCTGGCTAAGCAATGATAGTAAGAGGTTACAATTAGAAGAAAATTTCTGTATTCTAAAAAAAAAAAAAAAAATAGTTATATGGATGTTTGTGGAATTTTCAGGTGAAATTATGTTTGTGGTCTAAACTGATTGCATAGAGTAAACCATTTTTCTGTTTCATCATGTATCCAAGCATTTAATATTTAAAATCAGGAAATATGGAGTGATAAAATTGTGCAAACATCAACATAAATAAACATAATTTGAAACAAAAAAGACAGAGTAGTTGCTGGTGAATGTTTTGAAGCAAAGAAAGGCTAAGTAGGAAAACAATGGGACTTCTGTGCTCCCAGGAAGTCTGATGATTTGTGAGAATTACTAGGTAACTAATCCTCATACCAGCTCACATGATGGATCCGATGTGGTCACTGTTCTGTTGTGCTCAAGGACCAAGAGGAGAAAAGAAAAGAATAATTGTACTCATTACTTATGGTGAATAATGAATTATTCTGTTTATTACTCATGAATCATTAGAATAGAATGAAGTGAGAGCTACATAGGAATAGTTTAAAATGATTCAATTTCTCTGCTTCCAAAAACTGTTATTTATGCTCTTTTTTTTTTTTTTTTTTTTTTTTGCGGTACGCGGCCTCTCACCGTTGTGCCCTCTCACGTTGAGGAGCACAGGCTCTGGACGCGCAGGCTCAGCAGCCATGGCTCACGGGCCCAGCCGCTCCGCGGCATGTGGGATCTTCCCAGACTGGGGCACGAACCCGTGTCCCCTGCATCAGCAGGTGGACCCTCAACAACTGCGCCACCAGGGAGGCCCTATGTTCACTTTTTAACCGAAAACTTTCCTGCACTGCTATTTAATATTAACTTTTCTGCAACTTCCTTTTTGTCAAGTTTGATCATTTCATTCTATTCTGACTTCAAAAGCATACCAAAGTAACCTCCCCAGCACTATGCTCACACTTTTAGATGAGAAAAAAATTAGAAAGGTTTGGGTGGGATGAATGTTTAAAAGGTTCTAATAAGAATATCTGTTTTCAGATAGCTGTTTGCCTGATACTGACACTTTTTTTTTCTTATTCTGTGCTGTCCCTCAATCTTTGCTCTAAAAAACTTTTCTTCTTTTCTTCCTCTCCAGGGTTCCCAGCACAATGAGATTTGAGCTGATTAACTCCTTAAGCAGAAAAACGGTCATAAGATGTGGCACAGAAAGGTCAGTCTTGAATTTCATTGAAATATTTTGTTAAATCAGTAACAGCAAAGGTCAGTTGGGCTCCCAGAGAGGTTTTTGCATTTATTTTTCTGCCAGCCTCAAGATAGTTCACGTTTGTAGAATTCTATATTTGAAATGATCTGATTTCAATTTTAAGTATTGTGTGTGTTCAACACATAGACGCAAAAGATGAAGATTACTGAGCAATCATTAGTTAATACGTTTTGTTTAGTATATGATGGCAAAGTTCAGTGAAGAAAGTTGTGATATCCTCTAACATTTTAATATAAATATTTTATGAAATTATGTGATACTAAGAAATTCGGCAAAATGGACTCACAATAAAGAACACCGTTTATTGATGCAAACATTAAAAAGTACTCAGTGGTCAATTGGCCTAATTCCTTCACTATGCTGATAAAATAATCCATCCACTGATGTTAAGTAACTCTATTATACCACTTTCTCATGGTCTACAGAAGCAGCAGTACTCTGTCTCGTATGTTAGCAGTAAACCTCCTGACTCTTTAAGAGGCCATTGCCTGACCACATTTATTGTTTACAAAAAAATGCTACATAAGACCTCATTTGCCTTGAAGTGTTTAATCCATCTTCTTTCCTTATATTATTTAAAAGTCCTGCTTGCTTAGAAAGAAACTTCTACTGTGGCCAAGATGGAATAACAGAGTCTGAATTTTTCCTCCTATTAAAAACAAACCAGAGAGAGAGGTAGGGAGAGATTGAGAAAGAGACAGAGATAGAGAGATGGAGAGAAACATACAAACCAATGGTTTTCAAGATACTGAACATTAGGCAACAAAGGGCAGTGAACCCTGAAAGATGGGAAACAAAGGAAGTAAGCCGCATGATTGCTACTGCTTAATGCCTGGAGTCTGTAGACCATGGCAGAGTGAGGAAGAACCCAGGAAGAACCCAGTAGACTCCCTGATTAAAGGAGGTGAACCCGACCTCTAGGGTTCATAGGGGCCAAGGCATCTATGGTTTACAACCCACAGTAATGAAGAGGAAAGACCTGTACAAAGAGGTGACTCTGGAGCTCTTCAGAAGGTACTCGTTGGTATTCAACAGAGTACTGATGGGCCTATGCATGTGTAGAAACAAACTAAGGCTAAGGAAAGAACCATCTAAGGTGATTAGAGGTGGAAGTACCCAGCACCCACACAGTGCCTCAAAAAGTACCAAGTCCCACCAGACAGAATGGAAAACCTCATAATTCACAAGGTATTGAGTAGGTAATTCAGAAAGGTCTTGCCTTAGCCAAAGGGAAAAATTAGCCCTAAACTATATGTTGCTCTGAGCCACACTGACAAACCTTAAAAGCAAGACAGGAATTGCTTTCTAAGTAATTACACTTAGAAAAAGTTTAATCTGAAAACTTAAGAATATTTAGAGAAATTCAAAAATATCTAGTAACCAAAAAGGTAAAATTTGCAATGTCTGGCATCCAATCAAAGATGCCAGGCATCTAAAGACCCATAATGAGGAGGAAAATCAACCAATCAAAACTGACCCAGTATTGACACCAATATTAGAATTAACAAACATTAAAAAAAGTATTATACCTGTTCAAGATGTTTAAAAAGTTGAATATAGACATGTAAAATATAATAAAGACTCAAATAAAATGTCTAGAAATTTAAACTACAATGAAATGAAAAGTACATTGAAAGGAATTAACAGAAAATTAGACATGGTAGAAGAAAAAATAGTAAACTTGAATACATCACTCTAGAAACTATCCAAAATGAATACAGAGGACAAAAAAAACAAAAGAATGAAACAAAATTACATCAGTGAACTGTGGAAAACGTGAAGTGGCCTAATGTGAATGTAATTGGATTTTGCAAAGAAAAGGAGAGAGATGAGGGAACAAAAAGTTTGAAGAAAAAAATGAACAAATAATAGAATATTTACCAAGATATGCCACAATATAAGCCAGAAAACAGGTCTCATTAAAGTTAAAAGGATTCAAGTCATATATAATATGTTCTCTGACCAAAATGAAATGAAATTAAAAATAAATAAGAAAGGTGTCCCTGGAAAATCTCCAACTATATGGGAAATATGTAAAATATTTTACTTCTATTGACCTCTTCTTTGACCCATGGGTTATTTCATTTTGACTTGAATGGAAATGAACATTCTTTTATCAAAATTTGTGGAATGCCACTAAAGTCAGAATTTAGAAAGAAATTTATAATTTTCATCATCTATATTAGAGAAGAAGGAAGGTCTTAAATCATAGATCTCAGCTTCTACCTTAGTAAATTAGAAAAAGAAGAGAAAAGTTAAACCCAAACTAAGCATAAAAGAAATAATATCAAAATGGAAATTAGTTACAGAGGAAACCAAAGAGAGAGAGAGAGAATGAATGAATGAATGAACCATGGATTTTATTTTTTTTTGCTCTTTTCCAAGTAAAAATAATTAAGATAATTTTTAGAGTGAGAAAGACTTTGCAAAGATACACAAGTTCTTGTATAATATAAATCTATTTTCTCAACACGTCATTATTAAGTGTTGTTCTTTGTCCGGCTAAGTGTTAATGATAAACTGAAGCACTGAGACAGAGTCACAGACCTCACGGAGATCACAATACAATAGCTGGGAAAGGAAGAGTGCCCAACTGCTAGCAGCCTGATGAGTCCAAGTCTCCATCATTCTTAGTTAAATGACAGCAGAAAAAAAGCTGCCAGTACTCAGCTGGGATTTCTGGAGTTCAGCGGTATTTGAAGGATATGTCAAAAAGAAAAAAGGTACAGAAGTTCTGTTCAAAATAAAATGGGAAACTAGAGCTAAATTAAGCAGGGATGAGTGACTCACGTTAGTCTTAGAAATAAGCATTATTTAGACCAACAAGCTCATGAAAATCGAGATATTGTAGAAAGCTGACTTACTGTGGGTTCTTGTGTTACCCTCAGTAATTCATGCCTTGTATAGTTCTAGCCATTTCACCTAGCAAATCAAAGATACCTGTTGGTGGGGTGGTACTAAATAGTCATGAATTCCTCATTCAAATTAGCATAGCTCAAAATCTTCTAAAGTAAAACAGTTTTTAAATTTTTTATTCATTTTTATTGGAGTATAGTTGCTTTACAAGGTTGTGTTAGTTTCAGCAAAGTGAATCAGTTATACATATACATATATCCACTCTTTTTTTTTTTTTGCGGTATGCTGGCCTCTCACTGTTGTGGCCTCTCCCGTTGCGGAGCACGGCCTCCGGACGCGCAGGCTCAGCGGCCATGGCTCACGGGCCCAGCCGCTCTGCGGCATGTGGGATCCTCCCGGACCGGGGCACGAACCCGTGTCCCCTGCCTCGGCAGGCGGACTCTCAACCACTGCACCACCAGGGAAGCCCCTGCAACCATTTTAAAACATTCTCATTAAGGAATGATAAAATCTCATATAAATGTTAATATCTTCCACAGCAAGTAGCTCTTAGGAATTTAAAAAAAAATGTTTGATAGAGAAATACTGGTGAATGAATGAGGTGAAGGAGACCACAGGTTTCAAAAGTGTATATTCCATTGCAAGGAACTCATACTCACTTCTTTGGTCCATTGAGAAACAGTCAAATAATTCTTGTCGATAGGAAGCTCAACTAGTTCTAACTTATTCCTTATGTTGTTTCTTAGAGATCTGTCTTCAGCCTTCTGACTAAATATAAACGCAGAATACGGAATTTATTCTAACAAGTTCTCAAACACATTTTGCTAGAGCTGTGATCCTTATAGCAGCATTAAGATCCAAGAAAATAAAACACGAGTCTGTGGCCTTTCAATAGTATTTGTTTCCAGAAGGATGACTATTTATGTTTGAAAGGTTCTGTACTAGAGATAAATGAGCATATTAATATAATTTTCGGAAAGGATATCTGAGGTCAAAGTTATGAAGCTTTATAAATCACTGTGAGAAAAATTATCTGGATCTTGAAAATAGGGAAAGTTTACTAGGTATTCTCTCAGTGAGGGGCTTGTACCTTCGATTAACTTTATACTGTCTGTATTTTACAACTTCACTGGAGCAGAGGTTAATTTGAAGATTTTTGTCTGGTGGCGAGGCAAATATTTTCACTTTGGTATGACAGATAAACCCCCAAATTATAGTTTATTGTAACCTGTGTTCTATCAAACTCAGCTATCTTATTTTAACATTCCCTTCCTAATCTGCCTTTAAATAGCTTCTCAGATGCTCTTTAGACTAGTTTAACCATCTTAACAGCTCATTAATGTAATAAATTCAATACAATCTTGGACATACGCTCATGTTATATTTGTATGAAAATTATGTTTTTCAATGTTTTGAAAAAATTTGCTTTAACAATAGTTATATTTTACTTACTACCCTTTCTATTTCAGTGAGTCTTGCAATCCTTTTTTAAGAGGCTCTAAATGGATAGGATGGCATGAATTCTATAATACAAGCCTAGTCCTATCTCTGACTACTTGTGTAACCCTGAGTAACTCATTAACTCCTCATTCATAAATGATGAGAGATTGTACTGGTTGGCATATAAGTGTGAATTCTAAAGAGTGAGTGATAAGTAGGTACGATTTGAGACCTATTTCTTACTTAAATTTTAGAACATCCATTGCAGAGGATAGACATGACCATTCATTGGATATTAAGGCTTCACTTCCTCAGCACATGTACTGAAACTGGAGCAACACTAAAGATATTGGCATGACCCGACAGAAATAATTTTATGAATCAGTCCATATTTCATGCTACCTTCTCCACAAAGCTTACCCTGATTCCTCCAGCCCGAAGCAGTATCTCCCTCCCTCAAAACTACAAGTGTACTTTATATATATCCCTTACATGTTATATGACTTTGTGTGTGTGTTTACCCCCATCTACTCAATTACAAATAGGAAGCGGTGGGGCCACGTGGTTCTACCAAGGCTGCATTTCTCAGTGAGGGGAACTTGGGACCTACCATTATCTATTTTTCTATATAAATTATTATAAATACTGGGAGGGTATAAACTGCATCAGCAGTGGCTATCTTTCTGGGATATAATGCATGTAAGTTACTCTCATATTCATTAGAAAAAACAATTTTGATTTGGGTTAAAACAAAATAAAAATAGAACAAGCAAATAAAACTTCAGAGGCCTCCCTTATTACATAAGGTAACATCTGAACTTCTTGGATGTCCTATAATGCCCTTCACCATTTGGCTCCAACCTGTATGTCCAGACCGAGCTCTCATTATCTTTTCCAATAAATTCTATTCCACAGCCATGCTGGAATTTTGTGGTTTCCTGAGCATGTCATATACTTTCATACCTTTGTGACTTTAATCATATTGTTCTCTTGGCATCAGAAACATTTCTCACCATCCTCACTTGAAGAAAATAAAATAAACCAACATGAAAGTCTAAGACAAACTAAAATGTCTTCTTTGTGAAGCTATTTTCTGTTTCCAACTTCTAAAATATAGCACAGACTAAAGGTTAATTGTGTATTTCTTCTCAACCATATAGCTTATGCAGAGTAAGGAATGTCTTATTCCTTCATACCCTCTGGAATTAAATAATAATAACAATAATAATGATACATGAATGAGTGGATGAATGTAAAACATGGCATATACTTTTGCACTAAGGATTGGCTACCTACTTACAGTTTACTATCGCCTGTTTATACAATAATCTTCTGTCCATTTCTCATCTCTAATTTTTTATTAAATTAGGTACACATTCTACAATGTACATGGTCACATACTTTCTTCTCCTTTGTTCATGGTTTCAGCCTTGTTTAATAATTCACATATTTTTCACAAAATCATTCTGTTCTCTAGTTAGTACTCTGGTTCTTTTATGAGAATTCTGATTCTCTGAGGTCTCCACCATCTCCCACTTCTCTCTATCCCAAGAGCAACCCTCCTCTGTAGTATTTCCTCTCCCAGACACCATTTGCCTTATTGTGAAATGCACAGCATCCTGGACATAAGAGATCTTCAAGCCTTGGTTCCACACAGCTGTAGAAGCCTATTCAATCAAGTACTTTCCTCCCACCCAACTTCCCAATAGCACATATCTATCTGTGAAGCTTCTTTCTGTGTAAGAGCAATGGTTCTCAATGGCCCAGAGAGGTGGAGGGAGTATATAAGATGGTATTTTTCAAGGGTAGACATATCAATAGTTGCTAACCCACTACCTACCAAATTCAATCCTTATGTTGATACATCTCTGTTTTTCCCTTCTCCTGGGGAAGACGTGGTCCCTAGTAACTATTAGAGACATATTATGAGAGGAGGTGCACATATATACAGTACTTGGGAAAAACTGAATGACTCTTTAGGAAAAAAAAATGGGAAGTGAATCAGAACTGATGTGGCCACTCATCAGCCACAGAAAGGTTGAGATCAGGTCTACAGGTTTTCTTATGTAATTGGATCACAGTTAGAGAGTATTCAATCTGAGTTACAAATATTAGTGTGAAGAGTGAGTATTATATAGAGAAGAATAAGGAGCACACTAAGCCCAGCTTTCTCAAATGTTAAAAATAATAAATGGAGTCTGGTCCATAGACAAGGATCATACACCATGATCAAGTGGGGTTTATCCCAGGAATGCAAGGATTCTTCAGTATACACAAATCAATCAATGTGATACAGCCTGTTAACAAACTGAAGGAGAAAAACCATATGATCATCTCAATCGATGCAGAGAAAGCTTTTGACAAAATTCAACACCCATTTATGATAAAAACCATCCAGGAAGTAGGCATAGAGGGAACTTTCCTCAACATAATAAAGGCCATATATGACAAACCCACAGCCAACATCGTCCTCAATGGTGAAAAACTGAAAACATTTCCACTAAGATCAGGAACAAGACAAGGTTGCCCACTCTCACCACTATTATTCAACATAGTTTTGGAAGTTTTAGCCACAGCGATCAGAGAAGAAAAGGAAATAAAAGGAATCCAAATCAGAAAAGAAGAAGTAAAGCTGTCACTGTTTGCAGATGACATGATATTACACAAACAGAATCCTAAAGATGCTACCAGAAAACTACTAGAGCTAACCAATGGATTCGGTAAAGTAGCAGGATACAAAATTAATGCACGGAAATCTCTTGCATTCCTATACACTAATGATGAAAAAACTGAAAGTGAAATTAAGAAAACACTCCCATTTACCACTGCAACAAAAAGAATAAAATATCTAGGAATAAACCTACCTAAGGAGACGAAAGACCTGTATTCAGAAAACTATAAGACACTGAGGAAATAAATTAAAGATGATACAAATAGATGGAGAGATATACCATGTTCTTGGATTGGAAGAATCAATATTGTGAAAATGACTATACTACCCAAAGCAATCTACCGATTCAATGCAATCCCTATCAAACTACCACTGGCATTTTTCACAGAACTACAACAACAATTTTCACAATTTGTATGGAAACACAAAAGACTCAGAGCTTTCTGAAATGCTCTTCCTAGGTTGTAATCCTCAAATTTGGCTCGAATAAAATTGTCCGTTTCTTTCTTAGATCAATTGATTAATTTTTCATCAAAACAAGAGATCAACGAAAAATCATAGATAATTAAGTTAGATGCAGATCAATATTCCCTTTAAATCTTAGATTCCAGGTATCTTTAGACATACAACTGTGGAAACCTAAATACTGACAGAGGCATGGAAATCAACATATAATCTCAAACATAGCTGTACTCTAAGCTCTGTAAAGTCAGGGACTTTGTTCAACTAACTCAGCACTCTATTCTCAATACCTAGGACAATTTCTGACACATAGCAGGCATTCTTAGGCATTTGTTAATTGAGTGAAGGTAGGATTATGAATACATGTTACTTAGGTTGCAATTATTTTTATGATACTTTGATAAGCTTATGATTAGTTTCAGTGTCATTTATCATGATTTTAGTGACATATATAGTATTAATTTTTCTTATTTTTATAGTTGAAAACTAACCATGGGAAAATTTCCATTTCATATGATAGAGTTTTCTCTTCTCCTCTGTCAATCACACCAATTGCTTACCAGTTACAGCTGGATGATGCTGTACTTCTGAGTATCCTCTGTGTGCAACTCTCATATGTTTTTCATAGGCCCTTTGGCCTGTGTAATTAATAATAATTTTTTATTAATTTTCCTTTCTTCCTAAGACATAGCTATTCTTGTTTGGCAGTCACTTGAGAAAACAGGGAGATGGGAGGGGAAGAAAAAAGAAAAGAAAACAGTCCTTTGTTCAAATTATCAAATTCTTAAAACCACCTCGAGTCAACAGGAAGATGGTACATGCTAAAGAATTATATAAGGAATTATTATATAAAGAATTATATAATTGAAAGAAAGGGGACAAAGGCATTAAGAGAATGGACTCCATAATGAATCTTCTGGAAGGTTTCAGAGAAAGAGCAGCTGGGTCCTCATGGCAATAAAACATAGTGGAACCTATTGATAAAATATGGTGACGAGTGCTTTCAATATGTTAAAAAATATGATCATTCAACAAACATATATTTCAAAGTGCTTGAAGATGTTTAACTGGAGAATATAATGATCTGAAAGACTACATTTATGAGTCAACAATAATAGCTATATTTTAAATACTATCTTTCATAGGATTTAAGAAATGAGGAAAGTTGTTTCTGTACTTGTAAATTTTGCTGAAACCTTTTTTTTTTTTTTGAATGACTTTAGAATTTTTTTAAGTAAAGGGTAAAATTTTTAGGAGCTTGATAACCATTTCACTTAATGCTATGATTTGAACATTTCAGCAGTATTATAAAAAATGACCAAAACAAGGGTAGGGTTACAAATGTAAATGCCAGAGCTAATGATTGTGATACAAATATACTGTGGAAACAGCATGGCTCAGTAACTAAGCCCACAGATTAGAAACAGATTTACCATTTAATTCTAATTTTTTTTCTGGGCGCTAGCTTTATTTCTTATCAGCAAACTATGTAACATCACATTTATTTATCCAGGTGAAGAGTAAAAATGGTGCAAACAAGCCAAAATAGCAAATAACTTCTCATTATATTTAATTTTTACATTGAAAACCGTTCAATTTTACATCAGAATAAGTTGAATATAGTTGCTATCTTAGAGTATCACAACACCTCACAAATACATGATGAAATTACGCATAAGACATTTGAAAAGCTGTTTTTCTCTTTCTACTATCCAGTTCAACCCATCCCTGCAACAGCACCACCTATCCAACTAAGTGCCAACCTACATGGAAGAAGCTGCCTTTTTCTGTGTTGTCTGGCTCTTTGGTTCAAACACCCCCAAGTTGAAAGAAAACATAATTTTAAACTGAGAAAATATTTCAAACTTTCTACCTTTCATATTCTAGTCAGGATAAAATGGTGATAAAGGAATTAAAATCAGGGTCTCACAGAGACAGCTGGCCCCCATGTTCACTGCAGCATTATTCACTACAGCCAAGATGTGGGAACAACTTAAATGTCCACAGACAGATAAACAGAGTTTTAAAATGTGGTATATACATGCAATGGAATATTATTCAGCCTTTAAAAAAAAAAGAAGGAAATGCTGCCGTTTGTAACAACATGAATGGACCTGGAAGCCATGCTGATTGAAACAATCCAGACACAGAAAGACAAACACTGGATGATCTCACTTACATGGGAATATGAAACAGTTAAACCCATAGTAGCGGAGGCTACAGTGGTGGATGGGTGCCAGGGACCAGGAGGACAGGAAATGAGGAGGTGATGGTCAAAGGGCACAAGTTTCAGCTACACAAAATAAGTTGTAAAGATCTACTATACAGCATAGTGCCCATAGCTAATGATACTGTTTTGTATGCTTAAAATTTTCTAAGAAGGTAGATCTTATGTCATATTCTTACCACCCACACACACACATCATGATAATAATAATAATTAGAAGAAAGGAGGTGGGAGGAAATTTTGGGAGGTGACAGATATGTCTATAACCCTGGTGGTGACAGTTTTATGGGCGTATACTTATCCCCAGACTCATCAAGCTGTATGTGTTAAATACAGATACATACAGCCTTTTACATGTCAATCATGCCTCCATTAAGTGTTTTCCTTTATTTTTTATTTATTTACTTTTGACCACACCACGTGGCTTGTGGGATCTCAGTTCCCCGACCATGGATTGAACCCAGGCCCTCAGCAGTGAAATCATGGAGTCCTAACCTCTGGACCACGAGGGAAGTCCCTAATTTTTAAATTTATTTTTTTAAGTTTTTAAGTGTTTTTCCTAAGGAATGAAATGGTGATACCAGAAAAATACTTATAATAGAGAACATGGGATAGGGAGGGTGGGAGGGAGACGCAAGAGGGAGGAGACATGGGGATGTATGTTTATGTATAGCTGATTCACTTTGTTATACAGCAGAAACTAACACACCATTGTAAAGCATTTATACTCCAACCAACAAAGATGTTTAAAAAAATGTTAATAACAGTTGTTATTAGCAACAATAACAGTTGTTACAGATGAACACATGTACATGTTTCTTCAGTTTTCCCATTTGAAAAATGAAAAAGATAACGAGGTTAAAAAACCTACCTATGAGCTAATTGTGGAGAATAACCAAGGGTATTGTCATTCAGATGCTAGCAGAATGCCCCCAAACATTAACTGTTGTACTCCACCTCCAAAACTTCCATTTTTCCATAAAAACTGGAATGCAGCGGTATGATATTTGTCATCAAGCTTTCTGGATGCGACAGTGGTATTTCACAGCTTCTGCAAATGTCACTATTGGCTGCCGATGATTGGAATCATTGAACCATTTGGTGGATCTGGGCATTATCTAGTGAGTGTGTAACAATTTTAACTCAACGTTATGTAAACTGACTTAATATAAACTAACGTCGGTTCAGTATGTATATTATGCTGATGTATAGAGTCAACAAGAGGGAGATTTTAAACTCTAGCTCCTGTCCTCTAGTAGATTATAGATGTAAAGTAGTACATTACTCTAAAGGAACAAAACAGTAAGGTTATAAAGAGTGGTTTCTTTGTTAAATCTTATGCCTTATTGTTCATTCATTTTAATAAACGTATCTGTATTGATACCAACTTCTGAGCTTAAAGCAGAAGATGCCAGGCTAAATGAGATGTAGCCACTTCAATCAAGGAACTCTCAGGGAAGTGCAGAGACAGACATTTAAACAAGTAGGTACAATATGAGGAGTTAAACACTGTAACTGAATCATTGTTTTAAGGGTAGTGGAAACGGAGAGGGAGTTCATAACTAGATGTTAGGACATGAAGTAAAGCTTCACTGAAGAT
The DNA here is from genome assembly GCF_963455315.2 of Globicephala melas. Lineage (NCBI taxonomy): Eukaryota > Metazoa > Chordata > Mammalia > Artiodactyla > Delphinidae > Globicephala > Globicephala melas. Next base: position 54,061,133 of record NC_083326.1, read on the forward strand.
GAGGCATTTTAACTCTTCCAGAATCAAAATAGTCAGGACCAAGAAGGTAAAGTTAGTAAAGGGGAGAAAATTCTAGACAAGAGGAGCAGGGAGTGTGTGGGAAGAGCCTGATACTGAGTTTTGATGCTGTTTTAATTTTTCTTTGCTCGTAGGAGAAGAAACAGAAAAAGCAATAGAGCCAAGAGATGTGAACTATGGGAGCTAAGATATAAGTTCAGAAAGGGAGTAACTTAAGGAAAGACCGAAGGGCACATCTGAGGCTGTCTAGGGATACTTTGTTCCAGCAAACTGGCCCGTACAGAAATAGAGGGTGAGGAGGTGGGGAAACTGCTTACGACAGAGACAAAATAATTAAGACATGAATCCCAACAGAATGAGTTGATCCAGAAACTTTATCCTAACTTACAGATGCTTCAAGCTGAGTGGTTCTGCAAAACACTAGGTAAATAACAAAGACGCCAGAAATGCAAAAGGATATAGGAATAGGACTAGAATAGCAATCCAAATATCATACAGAAAAGACTATAAGGAACATCAAGAAGAATGAGTCTGTCAAACATGTATATTCTAAAATTACATAGTTCCAATATTACTATTTCTGATGGAACTAAATTCCTTTGGTTTGCACTTTGACATTTAGAGTGCTTTAAAATTTTCACCAAGAGCCTAGTGATTCAGTCATGAAAGCCCTAATTCTACAGAATGTGTAGCCTTAATTCCTGGCTGTATTCTGGAGCTGCCTTGCTTCACCCAGCTGACCTCCTGTGTCTGAGTTCAACCATGTGTCAGCTCGGGGCAAATCTCAGTGCAAGCGCCTAATGTGGCTCAAGACGGGCCGCTGGAATCCAATAAATACTGATTGACGGTAATAGAGACAGTACCACTCTTCTTAGATATGTTGTCACTCTGCCTGCAGGAAATTACCGACAGTCTGTGCTCTTCAGGACAGTTTCCATGACAGCAGAAATTAAACACCAGAAAACTCGAAGCTACACAAAAGTCATGGGGCATCACTCAGAACCTTGCATCATTCATGACTTTCTGTATTGTCTTGGCACAAAGAACAGACTGAGAATTTTCAATATGTCTGTGCTGTGAGCAGTAAAACTCTGGTGGCCAGGCCATGGCTCTCAGGAAATTACAGCCTTGCAAAGCTAAGTTACAAATTCTTGGAGTAGAGGATGTGAGATTCATAGTCCCTTCTCAAGTTTTAGCCTCAGTCCAAGAGGGGAGAACTTTTCTGGACTCCTTGAAGCCGTACTGGAGAGAGGATGTCTAGACTCTCAGTACACTTCTTTGCACCTTGCCCGGGTTAGAGTGGCCAATATTACTGGGCAGAATTTGACATATTCACTGGGCTACATTATTACTAGTTGCAATACCATTCTCCAAAAGACATCTCTCGTGTGCAGTTTCCTCCTGAATTTTCTGTCTCTGTCATCATGGACGTTGCACTTGTGACTGCTTGTGTGCCATCCTCACTACTGTATCGATGGCCTTGACTCTGCTCTGAGAAGGGCCAGTTTTCTCTCCCTGTTTGTCTTCACATCCTCCTAAAAATATGAGGACAAAGACAAATCTATTCCAAGTTTCATTTCATCTTTAAACCTAAGCCAAGACTTTTTTTAGTCAGCTTTTGCCAGTACTTTCCATTGTCGTCTATGATACTTACATTAAGAAAATGAGCAGTTCATGATTCTTGTGGGAGGGGTGAGTGTAATATCTATATTTTCTGTTTAAAATTAAAATTATTGATCCAGTATACGACAATAGCAATGACAGCTAATACGCCAGGTATTCCTTTCAGAACTTTACACGTATTAAGTAATCCACTCCTCCAAACAATCCTATGTAGCAAATTGCTATCACTAGAGCCACTCTAACTACACAGACATTGAGGCACAGAAAAGCCCAGTAAGTCACCCAAGATCCACAACAAGTGAGTGTCTAAGTCAGGAGTGTAAACCCAGGCAGGACTCAAGAGCCTGAGTTTTCAAATACAATACTATTGTATCTCTTCAAATACTACAGCATGAGTAAACTAAAATATATGGGGACTTCCCTGGTGGTCCAGCGGTTAAGAATCCGCCTTCCAATGATGTGGGTTCAGTCCCTGGTCAGAGAACTAAGATCCCACATGCCCTGGAGCAACTAAGCCCACTCACCACAACTACTGAGCCCGGGTGCTCTGGAGCCCATGAGCCACAACTAGAGAGAAGCCTGCATGCCACCACGAAGATCCTGCATGCCTCATCTAAGACCCATGAAGCCAAATAAACAAATAAAAACAAAGCCAGAATCAGAATCTACCATCTCCATAAAAAAAATAAAATAAAATACATGGAGATGGTGAACCTTATATAAAAATCACAGTATACGCCAAACATTTCAGACTTTTCATTTCAAACATTGCTGAAGTCCAGGCAAATGTATAGAATGGATGAAGACTTTAAAACAATGGTTAATACATTTGAAGAATACCCACAGGAAGCATGAAGGAATCTGGGGAGAGTTAAAAAGATGAGCACTGTAGTTTCAAGTGCTATTTACCTTTAAAAGGTAAATGTCCCTCATGAAGGGTTCTTTGAACCTTTGGAGGCAATATTATGAAATAAGTTTGAAACTTCGGCCACAGTTTGTTGTTCTGGTAAAACGAAAATAATGTACCTCGATAATAATTCCCATGCTCGTCTGGATCGGGCTTGAGGAAGTTGAGGGGCCGTTATGCGGCTGAGCCATAGCTGCGCGGGGCAGGGCCGGACCTCGAGGGGTCTCCTCCCTTTGCCCCCAAAGTCAGCAGGGAACAGCCGCTGCCCGGCAGGAGCCTGGCCCCGGTGGGTGAAGTCCTGAACCCCGGAAACTCCGACCAAAGAGCATCGGCAAGAATGGAGCTGGTCCCCACAAACCTCCCAGCGTCCAGGGGAGGGTCACACAGCGGCTCTGGAAGGATTCCTGCGAGTTCCTCTGGTTCACACCCCACTCTTTGACCCTCTCCTCTTCTGATTGGACAATAGTTAAAGCCTCATGTCGAGGAGACAAAGCAGCAGCTGGACCATGGTGGATCCACTGAACCTTGTTACTAAGGGAAAATGCAGCCATGCTGTGTGAAGAGGGGGTCTTTTTTTTTTTTAACATCTTTATTGGGGTATAATTGCTTTAAAATGGTGTGTTAGTTTCTGCTTTATAACAAAGTGAATCAGTTATACATATACATATGTTCCCATATCTCTTCCCTCTTGTGTCTCCCTCCCTCCCACCCTCCCTATCCCACCCGTCCAGGTGGTCACAAAGCACTGAGCTTATATCCCTGTGCTATGCGGCTGCTTCCCACTAGCTATCTACCTTACGTTTGGTAGTGTATATATGTCCATGCCTCTCTCTCGCTTTGTCACAGCTCCCCCTCCCCCCTCCCCATATCCTCAAGTCCGTTCTCCAGTAGGTCTGTGTCTTTAGTCCTGTCTTACCCCTAGGTTTTTCATGACATTTTTTTTCTTAAATTCCATAATATGTGTTAGCATACGGTATTTGTCTTTCTCTTTCTGACTTACTTCACTCTGTATGACAGATACTACATCTATCCACCTCATTACAAATAGCTCAATTTCGTTTCTTTTTATGACTGAGTAATATTCCATTGTATATATGTGCCACATCTTCTTTATCCATTCATCCGATGATGGGCACTTAGGTTGTTTCCATCTCCGGGCTATTGTAAATAGAGCTGCAATGAACATTTTGGTACATGACTCTTTGAATTTTAGTTTTCTCAGGGTATATGCCCAGTAGTGGGATTGCTGGGTCATATGGTAGTTCTATTTGTAGTTTTTTAAGGAACCTCCATACTGTTCTCCATAGTGGCTGAACCAATTCACATTCCCACCAGCAGTGCAAGAGTGTTCCCTTTTCTCCACATCCTCTCCAGCATTTATTGTTCCTAGATTTTTTGATGATGGCCATTCTGACTGGTGTGAGATGATATCTCATTGTAGTTTTAATTTGCATTTCTCTAATGATTAATGATGTTGAGCATTCTTTCATGTGTTTGTTGGCAGTCTGTATATCTTCTTTGGAAAAATGTCTATTTAGGGCTTCTGCCCATTTTTGGATTGGGTTGTTTGTTTTTTTGTTATTGAGCTGCATGAGCTGCTTGTAAATTTTGGAAATTAATCCTTTGTCAGTTGCTTCATTTGCAAATATTTTCTCCCATTCTGAGGGTTGTCTTTTGGTCTTGTTTATGGTTTCCTTTGCTGTGCAAAAGCTTTGAAGTTTCATTAGGTCTCATTTATTTTTGTTTTTATTTCCATTTCTCTAGGAGGTAGGTCAAAAAGGACCTTGCTGTGATTTATGTCATAGAGTGTCCTGCCTATGTTTTCCTCTAAGAGTTTGATAGTTTCTGGCCTTACATTTAGGTCTTTAATCCATTTTGAGCTTATTTTTGTGTATGGTGTTAGGGAGTGATCTAATCTCATACTTTTACATGTAGCTGTCCAGTTTTCCCAGCACCACTTATTGAAGAGGCTGTCCTTTCTCCACTGTACATTCCTGCCTCCTTTATCAAAGATAAGGTGACCATATGTGCATGGGTTTATCTCTGGGCTTTCTATCCTGTTCCATTGATCTATCTTTCTGTTTTTGTGCCAGTACCATACTGTCTTGATTACTGTAGCTTTGTAGTATAGTCTGAAGTCAGGAAGCCTGATTCCTCCAGCTCCGTTTTTCATTCTCAAGATTGCTTTGGCTATTCGGGGTCTTTTGTGTTTCCATACAAATTGTGAAATTTTTTGTTCTAGTTCTGTGAAAAATGCCATTGATAGTTTGATAGGGATTGCATTGAATCTATAGATTGCTTTGGGTAGTAGAGTCATTTTCACAATGTTGATTCTTCCAATCCAAGAACATGGTGTATCTCTCCGGGGTCTGTTGTTTGTTTTTAGTTTAAGAACCTCTTTTCACAAAAGAGTGATCAATACTGGCCCAAAATAAACTTGATAAATAATTAAACTGCCTGGGCATAGCGTTCCCACAGAGGTATTTGTTCTTTCAATACACAAATAAAGAGATTCAAAAGTAATAATAATAATATCCACAGTTGGTTTACTAGAGAGGAAATGTTTAGCCCTAATTTCCATTGTTATTAGTATGTAAGGAAATGTGACTTCTACACTTATGGGGAATATTAACAGGTACAACATTTCAAAACCTTAAAACTCTCTTTGACCCAGGAATTCCACGTCTGAGTATTTACCCTAAGGAAATAGAGATGCGTAAATTATTTAAATACAAAAGTGAGTATTGCATCAGTAATATCTGAAACACTGAATAATTGGAAACCATATACATCTCCAACAAGAGGAACGTGGTTAAAAGAATCAAAGTATTGCATACATGTAATAGAAGGCTATGCAACCATTAAATCAGGACTGGAAAGAATATTCAATAACATTGTATAGTTAGGTTTTAAAAAAAAGGCAAACAAAAAACTGTGTACAAAATGATCTCAACTTTCAAAATGCAAATTTGTTTAAAATTAAGAAACACATAAAACAAAAAATCAGTAATACTCTGAGTCTTATGGGATATTTTTATTCTTTCTTAATGTTAATCTTGATTCTGTAAACTTGCATCAGGTACACTTATTTTCCTTGACGTAAATAAAAATGAATATAACTTGGTAATGAGTTGCCTCTAAACATAATATTACAGTATATTTCAAAGCAAAAAATCTGATTATAAAATTTGTCATAGTCTGTTTGCTCTTATAGGCTATTCATAAACTATGACATAAACCAAAAGTAAGGTGAATTAAAATTGTGTGAGTTGTTATGGATTTGCTGCTGAAAAGTAAGGCAAGAGTAATAGACCGATAATGATCCAATAATGATCTTTAAGTATTTTAAAACAGAAGTCAACTCACTGAATAATATTCTTCGAAAGTGGAGGGATATACTATGGACTAAAACTCAACCTTTAGTAAAAGAAAAGAACAAGAGAGAAAATAGAAAGGATAAAGTGATGTAGAAAGGGTAAAGATCTTATTTTCCTTTCTTTTACACCCATAATGGCGATGTTGTTAATAAGTGTACCATAAAACTTCCCTTAATTCTACTCATTGAATCAAATGAGTTGTTTGTTTCCAAAACCTGCATCTGCAAAAAATGTCCTCTGTGAATAAATACAAGGGACATGAAGAATTAATAGGCAAGGGTTTCCCTGGTGGCGCAGTGGTTGAGAGTCCGCCTGCCGATGCAGGGGACCCGGGTTCGTGCCCCGGACCGGGAAGATCCCACATGCCGCGGAGCGGCTGGGCCCGTGAGCCATGGCTGCTGAGCCTGCGCGTCCAGAGCCTGTGATCCGCAACGGGAGAGGCCACAGCCATGAGAGGCCCACGTACCGCAAAAAAAAAAAAAAGTGCACATTCTGGAAATCAAATCCTTTCTCTGCCACCTACTGTGTAAATGGGGACAAATTACTTTCCTTCTCTTTGCCTCAGTTTCCACATCTGTAAAATGAGAATAATTACAGAACCTCTTCTCTAGGGCTGTCGTGAGAACCAAATAATATTTGTGAGATGCTTAGAGTAACGCCTGGCAGATAGTAAATTGCGTTAACTAACCTACCTAACCTAAAAAAATATTTCCATGAATAGCTAAATGTAAGGTTATACAATAGAATGCACTCTTTGATGAGGAGAACAGAGTTAACAGGAGGTGGCACTTGGTATTACTCCATACAGTGATGGGAAGAGAATTTATCACCCAACAGCTATCCTTCCTATGGACCATTCCAAATGTGTAGGCACAACTGGCACAACTCAGTTTTAGGGTTTGCAGAGGTCACTACAACTGTCAATGAAATGGAAAACTCTGTAATATATTTAAAGAAATAACCTGAAGTATACTGAAGTATCTTTATTTCCATTAATTTTCTTGCCTCCCAATGCTGACAGCTCTAGCTAAATAAGGAATAACTCTTAGTAATTATCTGATATAACTTTTCTATTTTTTGATATATAACTAGGTCATAGAATAAGTCTGGAAGTAACAGATTAAATATTTTAAAAGATCTTCATGCATTATTTTTAATTTCCTGCAAGAGGAAAAATTGCAATTTTCTATGGAACTTTCACAGAAAGTTAAAAATGTTACAGATATGGAAACTTTTCAACAGTTCTTTTAGCCTATAAATTTTTGGATAAACCAAACAGAGATATGAGAACCTCTTTTCAGTAAAGTAAGTAGGTTAAAACATTGTAATTGTCAGAACCACGGTCAAGGATGCTCCTTTTCCCTCATCTTCCCTTAATGTCAGGTTTTGTCTTTTTCCCTTGATATGTTCTCTCAGTCATTAAATGGCTTCTCTGCATACTGAATGAAAATATGCCGGCCAATTCGAATCTTTGTCGCCACTCAGCATACTGAAAATCAATTTATAAATAGCAAGCTTGAAAGGTCTAGCTTGGAAAATACAAAAGCTCAAGGAGGAATCATGCAGGATGAGCAGCTGGCCTTTCTTCTCGTAGAATAGCAGTTTATAAACTTCCTCTCTCTCTGAGGCTTTTGCACCATACTGGGAAACTTCCAAATATAACTCCATTACAGAGTCATCTGAAGAACTAAAAAACATCCATGCTGATCCACAGTGTAAACCGTATGACGTCCAATATTTGTCAAAACATTTCACCTCTGCAGCCACTGAACCTGTAATGACAAGGACTAAGAATGGGTTGACAGCAAGAGCACAATTAGTACTCGCTGGAGAAAACTGAAGGGAAGTTTGAAATAAATCTTTAAGAGTAGAAGACATACTTTTTAAAAAAAGAGTGTTTTTTTGGACATTTAAAAATATACTAGAAAATTTCCCACCATTAAATGCCTTAAGTATTCTAAAGTTTTGATTTTCATTTTCCTTAGCCCACAGATCTTGACAACCAACAACACTTATTAAGATCCTCTTGTACTTGGAACTTCATTGGGCATCATCTTGTATTTTATTTTTGCTCAGAGATATATTCTATCAACTTTTGGCCATTCCAAGTCTACAAACACAGACTTGTAGATGCTGAACGAGCACCATTGTTTCTGGTCTGGGCAGACAAGATTTGGAAAGATTTAATGTTGTGCTGTTTAAGCTCAAAAATGAGTATGGGGCAATTAACTAAAGGAGTTCTTTTAAAACTCAATATAGGATAACTCAACTAGAAATGACCAGTGTATACCTGAAACTGTTTTTCTCCCTGTTTGTTTTGAAAATTTCATCGGATGAGATTTTATTTTTACATTCTGCTTCCATCTGTTCTCCTCAGAGTTCTGCTTAAGTTACTTTGGTAACTAAAGAGTACCAGAAATCTCAAGACTCAACACCAAGGCTGAAGAAGCAAGTTTGAAAATGGACCAAAAGCAATGGAAGCCAAGTAAGTGAAACTTCAGTTGTAATCATGCCATCTGATGAATCTGGTGAAAATGCCACTTCCTCTACCACTGGTATGGCTGCCACTAACAACACAGGGGATGTTGATGATGGGGGAGGCGATGCATGTGAGGGAGCAAAGGGTATACGGGAAATCTCTGTGCCTTCTGCTCAGCACTGCTGTGAACCTATCACTACTCTATGAAGTCTATTTTAAAAAAGGAGTAAAGTATGGAAAGGGAAAAACAGTTTAACTTTACATTGGAGAAACCTGGCAGACACCATCTTAACTAAGTGATCAAGTGACTTTTAAAAAATTTTTTATTTGGCTTCCCTGGTGGCGCAGTGGTTGAGAGTCCGCCTGCTGATGCAGGGGACACGGGTTTGTGTCCCGGTCCGGGAAGATCCCACATGCCGTGGAGCGCCTGGCCCCATGAGCCATGGCCGCTGAGCCTGTGTGTCCGGAGCCTGTGCTCCGCAACAGGAGAGGCCACAACAGTGAGAGGCCCGTGTACCGCAAAAAAACCCAAACAAACAAAAAAAAAACAAAACCGAGCTGATTTCCCTGTGCTGTGCGGCTGCTTCCCACTAGCTAGCTATTTTAGATTTGGTACTGTATATATGTCCATGCCACTCTCTCACTTCGTCGCAACTTACCCTTCCCCCTCCCCATGTCCTCAAGTCCATTCTCTACGTCTGTGTCTTTATTCCTCTCCTGCCCCTAGGTTCTTCAGAACCTTTTTGTTTTCTTAGATTCCATGTACATGTGTTAGCATATGGTATTTGTTTTTCTCTTTCTGGCTTACTTCACTCTGTATGACAGACTCTAGGTCCATCCACCTCATTACAAATAACTCAATTTCGTTTCTTTTAATGGCTGAGTAATATTCCATTGCATATATGTGCCACTTCTTCTTTATCCATTCATGTGCCGATGGACACTTAGGTTGATTCCATGTCCTCCTGGCTTTTGTAAATAGTGCTGCAGTGAACACTGTGGTACATGACTCTTTTTGAATTCTGGTTTTCTTAGGGTATATGCCCAGTAGTGGGATTGCTGGGTCACATGGTAGTGCTATTTTTAGTTTTTATATTTAAGTTTTTAACCAACAATGCAAGAGGGTTCCCTTTTCTCCACACCCTCTCCAGCATTTACTGTTTGTAGATTTTTTTGATGATGGCCATTCTGACTGGTGTGAGGTGATACCACACTATGGTTTTGATTTGCAATGCTCTAATGATTAGTGATGTTGAGCATCCTTTCATGTGTTTGTTGGTAATCTGTATATCTTCTTTGGAAAAATGTCTATTAGGTCTTCTGCCCATTTTGAGATTGGGTTCTTTGTTTTTTGATATTAAGGTGCATGAGCTGCTTGTACATTTTGGAGATTAACCTTTATCAGTTGCTTCATTTGCAAATATTTTCTCCCATTCTGAGGATTGTCTTTTCATCTTGTTTATGTTTTCTTTTGCTGTGCAAAAGCTTTTAAGTTTCATTAGGTCCCATTTGTTTATTTTTGTTTTTATTTCCATTACTCTAGGAGGTGGGTCCAAAAGGATCTTGCTGTGATTTATGTCATACAGTGTTCTGCCTATGTTTTCCTCTAAGAGTTTTATAGTGTCTGGCCTTAAATTTAGGTCTTTAATCCATTTTGAGTTTATTTTTGTGTATGGTGTTAGGGAGTGTTCTAATATCATTGTTTTAAGTGGAGCTGTCCAGTTTTCCCAGCACCACTTATTGAAGAGGCCGTATTTTCTCCATTGTATATTCTTGCCTCCTTTATCAAAGAAAGGTGAGCATATGTGCATGGGTTTATCTCTGGGCTTTCTATCCTGTTCCATTGATCTATATTTGTTTTTGTGCCAGTACCATACTGTCTTGATTACCGTAGCTTTGTAGTATAGTCTGAAGTCTGGGAGCCTGATTCCTCCAGCTCCATTTTTCTTTCTCAAGATTGCTTTGGCAATTGGAGTCTTTTGTGTTTGCCTACAAATTGTGAAATTTTTTGTTCTAGTTCTGTGAAAAATGCCATTGGTAGTTTGAGAGGGATTGCATTGAACCTGTAGATTGTTTTGGGTAGTATAGTTATTTTCACCATGTTGATTCCTCCAACCCAAGAACATGGCATCTCCATCTGTTTGTTTGATCTTTAATTTCTTTCATCAGTGTCTTATAGTTTACCGCATACAGGTCTTTTTTCTCCTTAGGTACGTTTATTCCTAGGTATTTTATTCTTTTTGTTGCAGTGGTAAATGGGAGTGTTTCCTTAATTTCTCTTTCACAGTTTTCATCAATAGTGTATAGGAATATGAGAGATTTCTGTGCATTAATTTTGTATCCTGCTACTTTACCAAATTCATTGATTAGCTCTAGTATTTTTCTTGTAGCAGTTTTAGGATTCTCTATGTATAGTATTGTATCATCTGCAAACAATGACAATTTTACTTCTTCTTTTCTTATTTGGATTCCTTTTATTTCTTTTCTGTCTCTGACTGCTGTGGATAAACTTCCAAAACTATGTTGAATAATAGAGGTGAGAGTGAGCAACCTTGTCTTGTTCCTGATCTTAGTGGAAATGCTTTCAGTTTTTCACCATTGAGGATGATATTGGCTGTGAGCTTGTCATATATGGCCTTTATTATGTTGAGGAAAGTTCCCTCTATGCCTACTTTCTGCAGGGTTTTTATCATAAATGGGTGTTGAATTTTGTCAAAAACTTTCTCTGCATCTATTGAGATGATCATATGGTTTTTCTCCTTCAATTTGTTAATATGGTTTATCACATTGACAGATTGGCGTATATTGAAGAATCCTTGCATTCCTGGAATAAACCCCACTTGATCATGGTGTATGATCCTTTTAATGTGCTGTTGGATTCTGTTTGCTAGTATTTTGTTGAGGATTTCTGCATCTGTATTCATCAGTGATATAGGCCTGTAGTTTTCTTTTTTGTAACATCTGTGTCTGGTTTTGGTATCAGAGTGATGCTGGCCTTGTAGATGAGTTTGGGACTGTTCCTCCTTCTGCTATATTTTAGAAGAGTTTGAGAAGGATGAGTGTTAGCTCTTCTCTAAATGTTTGATAGAATTCGCCTGTGAAGCCATCTGGTCCTTGGCTTTTGTTAGTTGGAAGATTTTTAATCACAGTTTCAATTTCACTGCTTGTGATTGGTCTGTTCATATTTTATATTTCTTCCTGGTTCAGTCTTGGAAGGTTGTGCTTTTCTAAGAATTTGTCCATTTCTTCCAGGTTGTCCATTTTATTGGCATAGAGTTGCTTGTAGTAATCTCTCATGATCCTTTGTATTTCTGCAGTGTCAGTTGATACTTCTCCTTTTTCATTTCTAATTCTATTGATTTGAGTCTTCTCCCTTTTTTTCTTGATGAGTCTGGCTAATCAATTTTGTTTACCTTCTCAAAGAAACAGCTTTTAGTTTTATTGATCTGTGCTATCATTTCTTCATTTCTTTTTCATTTATTTCTGATCTGCTCTTTATGATTTCTTTCCTTCTGCTTTGTTTTGTTGTTGTTGTTCTTCATTCTCTAATTGCTTTATGTGTAAGGTTAGATTGTTTATTTGTGATGTTTCTTGCCTCTAGAGGTAGGATTGTATGGCTATAATCTACCCTCTTAGAACTGATTTTGCTGCATCCCATAGGTTTTGGGTCATCGTGTTTTCATTGTCATTTGTTTCTAGGTATTTTTCTAATTTCCTCTTTGATTTCTTCAGTGATCTCTTGTTTATTCAGTAGTGTATTGTTTAGCATCCATGTGTTTGTATTTCTTACAGATGTTTCCCTGTAATTGATATCTAGTCTCATAGCATTGTGGTCAGAAAAGATACTTCATACGATTTCAATTTTCTTAAATTTACCAAGGCTTCATTTGTGACCCAAGATACGATCTATCCTGGAGAATGTGCCATGAGCACTTGAGAAGAAAGTGTATTCTCTTGTTTTTGGATGGAATGTCCCATAAAAATTAAGTCCATCTTGTTTAATGTATCATGTAAAGCTTGTGTTTCCTTATTTATTTTCATTTTGATTGATCTTTCCACTGGTGAAAGGGGGGTGTTAAAGTCCCCTAGTATGATTGTGTTACTGTCAGTTTCCCCTTTTATGGCTGTCAGCATTTGCCTTATGTATTGAGGTGCTCCTATGTTGGTTGCATAAATATTTACAATTGTTATATCTTCTTCTTGGATTGATCTCTTGATCATTATGTAGTGTCCTTCTTTGTCTCTTGTAATAGTCTTTATTTTAAAGTCTATTTTGTCTGATATGAGAATTTCTACTCCAGCATTCTTTTGATTTCCATTTGCATGGAATATCTTTTTCCATACCCTCACTTTCAGTCTGTACGTGTCCCTAGGTCTGAAGTGAGTCTCTTGTAGACAGCATATAAATGGGTCTTGTTTTGTATCCATTCAGCCAATCTATGTCTTTTGGTTGGAGCATTTAATCCATTTGCATTTAAGGTAATTATTGATATGTATCTTCCTATTCCCATTTTCTTAATTGTTTTGGGTTTGTTATTACAGGTCTTCCTTCTCTTGTGTTTCCTGCGTAGAGAAGTTCCTTTAGCATTTGCGGTAAAGCTGGTTTGGTCATGTTGCATTCTCTCAGCTTTTGCTTGTCTGTAAAGGTTTTAATTTCTCCATCAAATCTGAATTCTGAGATCCTTGCTGGGTAGAGTAATCTTGGTTGTAGTTTTTTCCTTTTCATCACTTTAAATATGTCCTGCCACTCCCTTCTGGCTTGCAGAGTTTCTGCTTAAAAATCAGCTGTTAACCTTATGGGGATTCCCTTGTGTGTTATTTGTTGTTTTTCCCTTGCTGCTTTTAATATTTTTTTCTTTGTATTTAATTTTTGATAGTTTGATTAATATGTGTCCTGGCATGTTTCTCCTTGGATTTATCCTGTATGGGACTCTCTGTGCTTCCTGGACTTGATTAACTATTTCCTTTCCTGTATTAGGGAAGTTTTCAACTATAATCTCTTCAAATATTTTCTCAGTCCCTTTCTTATTCTCTTTTTCTTCTGGGACCCCTATAATTTGAATGTTGGTGAGTTTAATTTTGTCCCAGAGGTCTCTGAGACTGTTCTCAATTCTTTTCATTCTTTTTCCTTTATTCTGCTCTGCAGTAGTTATTTCCAATATTTTATCTTCCAGGTCACTTATCTGTTCTTCTGCCTCAGTTATTCTGCTATTGATCCCTTCTAGAGAATTTTTCATTTATTTTGTTGTTCATCACTGTTTGTTTGCTCTTTAGTTCTTATAGTTCCTTGTTAAATGTTTCTTGTGTTTTCTCCATTCTATTTCCAAGATTTTGGATCATCTTTACTATCATTACTCTGAATTATTTTTCAGGTAGACTGCCTATTTCCTCTTCATTTGTTAGGTCCTTTGGGTTTTTGCCTTGCTCCTTCATCTGCTGTGTGTTTCTCTGTCTTCTCATTAGATCTTAGCTAAGAGCTGGGTCTTAGCATTGAAACAGAGGTATCTGGGAGAGCTCTCAATGATTGATATTATGTGGGGCCAGGAGGTCTCTGCTGGTCCAGTGACCTGAACTTGGCTCTCCTACCTCACAGGCTCAGGCCTGACACCTGGCTGGACCACCAAGACCCTGTCAGCCACATGGCTCAGAAGAAAAGGGAGAAAAGAAAAAAAGAAAGAAAAAATAATTAAAATAAAAAATTTAAAAGTTATTAAAATAAAAAATTAAAAAAAAAGAGCAACCAAACCAATAAAGAAATCCACCAATGATAACGAGCACTAAAAAGTAAACTAAGAGAACTATATAAATCAAAACTAGTCAGTCACATACAGCAAACCCCAAGTACAGTTGGTCCCAAAGTCCACCGCCTCAATTTTGGGATGATTCATTGTCTATTCAGGTATTCCACATATTCAGGGTACATCTAGTTGATTGCAGAAATTTAATCTGCTGCTCCTGAGGCTGCACGGTGAAATTTCCTTTCTCTTTTTTTTTCACACAGCTCTTGGGTTTCAGCTTTGGATTTGGCCCCACCTCTGCATGTAGAGGTCGCCCTCTGGCGTCTGTTCTTTGCCCAGACAGGAGAGGTTTAATGGAGTGGCTTATTAGGGGGCTGTGGCTCACTTAGACCAGGGGGAGAGAGGGGTACAGCATGCGGGGCAATCCTGCGGTGGTAGAGGCCGGCGTGATGTTGCAACAGCCTGAGGCATGCCATGTATTCTCCTGGGGAAGTTGTCCCTAGATCACAGGACCCTGGCAGTGGCAGGCTTCACAGGCTCCTGCGAGGGGAAGTGTGGATAGTGACCTGAGCTTGCACACAGGGTTCTTGGTGGCTGCATCAGCAGCGTTAGCGTTTCATGCCCATCTCTAGGGTCTGCACTGATAGCTGCAGCTCGTGCCCATCTCTGGAGCTCGTTTAGGCAGTGCTCTGAATCCCCTCTCATCATGCACCCCGAAACAATGGTGTCTTGGTAGTTCCAGACTTTTTCCCAGACTCTCTCCCGGCTAGCTGTGGCGCACTAGCCCCCTTCAGGCTGTGTTCACACAGCCAACCCCAGTCCTCTCCCTGGGATCTGACCTCTGAAGCCTGAGCCTCAGGTCCCATCCTTACCTGCTCCTGCAGGTGAGCAGACAAGCCTCTTAGGCTGTTGAGTTCTGGTTGGCACCAATCCTCTGTGCGGGAATCTCTCCACTTTGCCCTCTGCACCCCTGTTGCTGTGCTCTCCTCCATGGCTCCAAAGCTTCCCCCCCTACCCTGCCCACCCCCCGTCCCTGCCAGTGAAGGGGCTTCCTAGTATGTGGAAACTTTTCCTCCTTCACAGATCCCTTCCAGACGTGCAGGTCCCGTCCCTATTCTTTTGTCTCTGTTTTTTCTTTTTTTCTTTTGTCCTACCCAGGTAGGGAGTTTCTTGCCTTTTGGGAAGTCTGAGGTCTTCTGTCAGCATTCAGTAGGTGTTCTGTAGGAGATGTTCCACATGTAGATGTATTTTTGATGTATTTGTGGGGAGGAAGGTGATCTCCACGTCTTACTCCTCTGCCATCTTGAAGGTCTCCTCTAATTTCTTGTCTTTTTGATAATAGTCATTCTAAGTCTTCACACTTCTAGGTGTGAAGTGATGTCTCATTGTGGTTTTGATTTGCATTTCCCTGGTGATTAGTGATGCTGAGCACCTTTTCATGTGCCTGTTTGCCATCTGTATGTCTTCTTTGGAAAAATGTCTATTCAGAATCTCTGCCTATTTTTTAATCAGATTGCTTGGGGCTTTTTTTGCTATTGAGTTGTAGAAGGTCTTTATATATTTTGGATATTAGCCCCTTATCAGGTATATGATTTGCAAATATGTTCTTGCATTTGGTACATTGTCTTTTCACTTTGTTGATGGTTTTTAAGGTTTGATGTAGTCTCAATTATTTATTTTTGCTTTTGCTGCCTTCGCTTTCAGTTGCAAATCAAAAAAATCATCACCAAGACTGACATCAAGGCACTTATTATCCATGTTTTCTTCTAGTTTTGTGGTTCCAGGTCTTACATTACGTCTTTATCCATTTTGTGTATGGTATAAGACAGTGGTCCAGTTTCATTCATTTTGCATGTTTCTGTCTAGCTTTCCCAACACCATTTATTGAAGAGACTATCTTTTCTACATTGTATATTCCTGGTTCTTTCATAATAAATTAACTGACCATATATGCAGGGGTTTATTTCTGGGGTTATTTTCCTGTTATATTGATCTATGTGTCTGTTGTCATGCCAGTACAATACTGTTTTGATTACTATAGCTTTGTAATATAGTTTGAAATCAGGAAGCATGATGCCTCCAGCTTTGTTCTTCTTTCTTAAGATTGTTTTGTCTACTTGTCTTTGGTGGTTCCATACAAATTTTAGGATTGTTTGTTCCATTTCTGTGAAAAGTGCCATTGGAATATTGATAGAGATTGTATTGAATCTGTAGATTGCTTTGGATTGTATGGGTATTTTAACAATATTAATTCTTCCAGTCAATGAGCAAAGATTATCTTTCCATTTATTTGTGTCTTATTCATTTTCTTTCATGATTTCTTATAGTTTTCAACATCCAGGACTTTCATCTCTTTGGTTAATTTTTTTCTAAGTATTTTTTTTTTTTGGTGCAGTTGTAAATGGGATTGCTTTCTTAATTTCTCTTTCTGATAGTTCATTATTAGTGTATGGAAATGCACATGATTTTGTATACTGATTTTAGAGAAAGAGTTTTACTTTACAGTAAAGAAACGTGGAACATACCACCTTAATTCAGTGATCAAGTTAAATATTAGTGATGTCATGTGGATCTTATTGCAGCCCCTAATATGATGAGATGAGGGGGCACATCATCTATGTGGTATTCTCTGTAGAAACCCATAGCCCAGTCTATCATGAGGAAACACCAACCGATCCCAAGTTGAGGCATGTCCTACAAAATACCTGACCAGTAATCTTCAGAATTGTCAGTGTCTCGAAAAACAAGAAAAGACTGAAAACCTGTCATAGATTGGAGGAGACTAAGGAAACAGAAAACCTAAATGCAATATGATATCCTAGATTTGATCCTGAAACAGAAAAGACATTAACTTAAAATTTAGTGTAATTCAACTAAAGTGTGCAGTTTAGTTAATATGATTGTACCAATGGTAATACCTTAGTTTTGACAAATGTACCATGTTATATAAGGTTCCATCATTAAGTAAGGTCTTCCATTAGGTGAAGCAAGGGGAAGGGAATATGGAAATCCTCTGTACTATCTTTGCAAATTTAAAAATTATCCCCAAATAAAGTTCACTTTTAAAGAATAAAAAATAAATTCCATTGGTATAAAAAATTTAAAACATGAGACATTAAAATTAAAGATTAACTTTATGAAATGAAATATTAAGACTGTATAAGTAGAGAAAGTTTGGAATTACTAGGAATTAAGAATTTTTAAAGGTTAATGTGTATATATAAATATTTACATATGTAGATAATATATATGTATATTTATATACTACATATAAATGAAAGATTAGAGGAAATATTTTAAAGGAAATAGCAGATGAAGTATTTTAAAATTTAAATATTTTAAATATCTAGAGATGAGAGAGAATTGAATGAATAAAATAATTAAAGAACCACTCAAAAGTAAAATCCATCAACTAATATTATTTGAAAAAAACTTAAAAAACCTTCAGTGGTTTTTGAATATCTGCAAACAAAGCAACCAACAAAGGATTGATCTCCAAAATATACAAACACCTCATGCCGCTCAATATCAAAAAGCCAAAACACCCAATCAAAAAATGGGCAGAAGATTTAAATAGATATTTCTCCAAAGAAGATATACAGATGGCCAAAAAGCTCATGAAAAATGCTCAACATCACTAATTATTACAGAAATGCAAATCAAAACTACAATGAGGTATCATCTCACACTGGTCAGAATGGCCATCATCAAAAAGTCTACAAACAATAAATGCTGGAGAGGGTGTGGAGAAAAGGGAACCATCCTACACTGTTGGTGGGAATGTAAATTTGTACAACCACTGTGGATAACAGTATGGAGGTTCCTTAAAAAAACTAAAAATAAAGCTACCATATGATCCAGCAATCCCACTCCTGGGCATATATCCAGAGAAAACCATAATTTGAAAACATACATGCACCCCAGTGTTCACTGCAGCACTATTTACAATAGCCAAGACATGGAAGTCAACTAAATGTCCATCGACAGAGAAATGGATAAAGAAGATGCGGTACATATTTACAGTGGAATGTTACTCAGCCATAAAAGAATGAAATAAAACCATTTGCAGCAACATGGATAGACTGGAGATTATCATACTAAGTGAGCAAAGACAGAGAAAGACAAATATGTTATGTTATCACTTATATGTGGAACCTAAAAAAATGATACAAATGAACGTATTTGCAAAACAGAAATGACTTAACAGATATCGAAACAAACGTACGGTTACCAAAAGGGAAAGGTAGGGAGGGAGTGATAAATTAGGAGTTTGGAATTAACATACATACTACTACATATAAAATATATAATCAGCAAGGACCTACTGTATAGTACAGGGAAGTCTACTCAATATTCTGTAATAACCTATATGGGAAAATAATCTGAAAAATAATGGATATATTTATATCCATTTTATATATATATATAACTGAATCACTTTGCTGTACACCTGAAACACAACATTAAATCAACTATACTCCAACATAAAATAAAAATTAAATTAAAAAAAATCTAGGGATGAGAGAGAATTGAATGAACAACAGCAAAAAATTAAAGAACCAACCAAAAGTAAAATCCATCAACTAAAATTATTTGAAGAAAACTTCGAAAACCTTCAATGGCTTTTCATATTCTACAGAATAAGGCACACATACATCATTAACATCATGAAATTCTGAATCACTTTTTAATTAGAAATTACAGGAAGATCATTCTTCTGTTTGAAATAGAGTCATATTAGTTGCTCTTAATGCAACTATCCCAAATTCTTACCCAAAAGATAAAAAATTAAGTAAGGTAAACTAAGATCAGGAATCAACATTTTGACTAAAAAAAAAAAAAAGGCAAGGATTATGTGTAAAGCAAATGAAACAGATTTTAAACATCTAACTTTGGACCAATTTATTGGGCTTGTGAGGCAGCTCATTAAATGTAAGGTCTTAATCCATCTCCCCAGTCTGTTCTTGGATCAGCAAACAGAAAATGAGATTCTGGTTTTTTTTCTCTGGGAGGGCTGCTTTTGAAGTTGCCTCCTCTCTATCCCACGACTTTTCCTTTATTCACCTTACCAAGTATTAGAACTTCAGAAATCAATTCATGGTAAGTATCAGCTCCAGCAGAGGCAACTTAGGAGGGGATGGTGATGGATGAGTAGCGTAGGAAGTAGTTGCAGTGGTGGAACATTGAATTCTGGAACTATAGCTCCTCCAAGGCAAGCATCCTCAGGGGAGGTAGGGGAAGAGTTAGAGAATAAGAGATCTGTTAGCAATTCTATTAATATTAGATTCCGAGATTGTAATTCTTTCATATATTCATCTGCTCAAAACTTCAGAAAGAGATGAAGTAGAAGTAGAAGATAATTCCAAAGATATGCATTATCTAGACTGTTCTGGAATATATCAACTTTTGGTTCAGTTCTCAATATGGAAAGAATAATAATACAGAAACCAATTCAATTTAAAAATGGGCCTAAGGCAATACATAGAAGCTTATCTGTTTGAAAACACTTGACAATGGATAAACGGGGAGAAAAAAAATATGAGGTCTATCAAATATACTGTAAATAGATATAAGCATCTTTGAGTTCCCCAAGGAAGAGTACACTTCTGAGATTAACCACCTATTTTCAACACAAGAAATTCTTAGAAAATGTGTACTCTAAAAGCCAAACACATAAAAAGTAAGAGGTTTAGAATAATAAAAAAGCAGATTCTTTTTAAAATTTTAGAGTAGATGTCTGCTGTTTTGCTTCTTCAGTGTCACTTTCCTTTTTCTGTGATAAAAAAGGCCATTTTTGTATCTGGAAATGCTCTTCTTCCACATGGCAAGACTGAATCACATGCTGGCTTCCATGCCTTCTGAAACGAGACTGAGTCATCTAGGTGTCCCCATAACCTTGAGATGCACTGATGGGTCCAGGGGTGGCCATGTCTAGAGCAAAAGTCCTTTTTTCAGGCACAAGTAGAATCCTGGAGAGAAGGAATCTCTCTCTTTCTGAGATCATGGGTTGCCAGGAATCACATGAGCCAGGCAGTGCTTATGCACTCATAATTTATCTCACAATCTGAGATTTAGGCATGTAAGCTGCAGTTCACAGATGAGATGAGGACTCAGAGAGACTAAGAGCCTCTTCAAGTTCAATCAGGAACTAAGCAGAACCTTGGGAGCTTTCAGAAGATATCATTAACTTTCGATTAGTAAGAAAATGACACAAGATTCTTTTTGTTTTTTGATTGAAGTATAGTTGACTTACAATATCATATTAATTTCAGGTGTACAACCTAATGATTCCATATTTTTATAGATCACACTCTATATTAACAAAATTCTTTATTTTTACTCTCTTAACTGATAGCTCAACTTTTTTTTGCGGTACGCGGGCCTCTCACTGCTGTGGCCTCTCCCGCCGCGGAGCACAGGCTCCGGACGCACAGGCTCAGCGGCGATGGCTCACGGGCCCAGCCGCTCTGCGGCACGTGGGATCCCCCCGGACCAGGGCACGAACCCACGTCCCCTGCATCGGCAGGCGGACTCCCAACCACTGCGCCACCAGGGAAGCCCGATAGCTCAACTTTTGAAGATCGTATGCTTCTTAACACTTTATCATAGAAAAAATAAAGGGTCAACTATTCCCCAGTCATTCAGTCTTTCTCAGACTCACTTTTCTAGAGTCTAGAAAAAGACTCATTAGAAGAGAATAAAATAATTCCCAACTATCATGTACCATTTTGAGTAAGCGCAAGAATGCGTATGCCTTAGATTTAAATAGTGCCTCTGTGTCAACCACATTGTCTCACACTTTCCAAAGGAAAACAGATGTCTTCATTTCAAGCCCATCAGAGATGGTACTTGCAGTATTGTTACTACTGCCATGCACTCTGTCACAGCATATGTCAGTGGCAGAGCAGTTACCTAAGCAACACCTGCCCTTGAATGTGAGCAACAATATTGGAAAAATCCCTCTACTGCTTTTGCCTTGATTTATTCCACTGACTTATTCTGTGTTCACTCTCCAGGCTGGGATGATATGTGAAAATGTGGCATTGACTCCAATTTATGCAATCCGTGTCAGTGGTATGCCAGCCCCCAAATAAGCCGAGAATTCAGATTCTCTGTCCAGGCCAATAATATTAGCCATAAAAACAAAGTTGTCTCCAGCAGCCCACCTGTCATTAAAATGTATGTGACAGACTCGTACTGATTTGCCATCTGTCAATGAGTCATTTGGCAGGAAATTTTCTCCAATGTTATAATGTAATTTTCACATACACCAACACCACCCAGGGTCTAAGCAAAACAAAGATCTGTATTAAGAACTAATACGTGCCAGAAATAGTCATTAAAAATACTCTATTGGATTTAGTCTTGCCAGATATCTTATATATCTTTTCCCTTTGCAAATGAGAAACTATTCAGAGAGATTAATAAATTGACCAAGCAAGGGACAGAGGTGGGAATCAAACCGAAGCCTTATAAACCCAGGGCAAACCTCTCTCTGTATTAGAACTACTTCTTAGAGGTTTATGATATATGTCCTAACTCATCTTTGTTGTTGTTATTAATGTACAAAAGATGTTTAAAAAATATGCAGGTTCTATAGGACTACAAAATTTACAGGCTCTCCAAACATGTTAGACCTTAGAGCTCATCCTTTTCACCTCCAATTCACTGCAATAAGCTCTTCCACGATGGCCTGACTGGTGGTTGCCCAATCTCCAAACACTCCTGGGGGCACAGTGACAAAGAACACACTGAGTTACAAAATAGGTCATTCAATGTTTGGAAATTCCCAAACATAGGCAAGTTTTAAAATCTACATTGAGGAAAAATTTCCCTGTATTAGATGTCTATCTTTCATAGTCTCAAGACATAAGTACTCACTGAATAAAGTGAGTACTTATTTCACATAATGATCCTTTCAAAATCGAAAGACAGTGCTAATTCCTCTGAAAGTCTGCCTCTGGGTAGGATTAATGCTGCATCTTTAAATGGTTCCCCCACGACATGGTTTCCAGTCCCTTCTTCTCTGGCATCCATGAAAGAGAATAATATGTCAGCTATGGACCGACTAACATAACAGGGTAAGGGGGGGAAATGTCTCACAAATTGCTCTAGGCACTATATTTATGTTTACATAGGCTAACATTAAATCTGTTATTGTTCTGTATGTCAATCATGCCACATTGTTGACTCATAATGAGTTTGGGCTCATTTAAAACCCTTGATCTCATATAAATAGCTAACAAGTCAGAGCAGTGCATGACAGTTAATATTTAAACTAAGATTTAGGAGTTAATTGCCTATATATTGTTAGTTTCAGGACTAACTCAGTATTTTTTAAAGATTAGAATTCTTTAAAGTCATAATCCTTAATAATAACTAAGAGATATCTTTTAATGTGTCTACAGCTTTTCCTGCATTACAAGTCTTATCTAATGAACACTCAAAACCACTCTATGAATTAGATATTATTATTCCCTTTTTATGTATAAGGGAAGCTAGTCAGACAGATTAAGTTCTCACAAAACAGGGACATGTTGCAATGAGATTTAAAGCCAAGTGTGTCTGATTCTAAAGTCTTTGTTCTTTCCAGTATTGTACAGTCCTTCTACAGCTTTATGTCACTCCACAAATGTGACACATTTGTCTTCTATAACTTTATTCATTAAAAATAAAAGAGTAAAATAACAAAATCAGAATAATATGCAAGTAAAGACTCCCTACAAGGCTTAAAAAATGTAGAAATCAAAATCTTCACAGGATAGAGAATTGAATCATCTATGAATCCACTTAGCATTATTATTTCATCCAGCTTTATCTTTCCTATTTGCAAGGGTATCACAATAGTCTTGGCCAAATGCTTTAAAGACTCTCAATTCTCTCTACTTATTTTGTAGCTCTATGAAATCATTAACTTTATTAAAAGAGTAAATGTCAGCAGGTGTTACTCTGATTTATTTTAATAAATTCATGTTGTAGTCCAATTATTATTTACTTCCATTTAAAAATATTTAGAAACATGTATTTAATAACCTGCTCTAAAATTTTGCCATTTCAAAATTAAGTACATTGTTTTATATTTCCAGAATGCAATTCTTTCCTTCCCTTCTTCCTTCCTTCCTTTCTTCCTTCCTTCCTTTCTTCCTTCCACACATAAAAATCACATTAAATAACTTCTGTATACTAGGCAATATGCTTGCTGCAGAAAAAATATACACACAGACAAATCAGAGTTTATCAGATGAGCGTAAGAGAGACATGTTAACAAGTAAGTATAGCAAGTTAGCTTACACTGCAATAAAAATACGTACAAAGTGTTATGGAAATACAAGAGAAGAAACGCATAATCCAGTATGCAGAACATGAAATTTATATTTAAGCAAGTCTTCGAAAATAAGGAAATGCTCTCCAGATGGACACACCAGAGGAAGGACAACTCAGACAGAGACAACAACAAAAGCAAAATAACAGAAGCAAATATCAGTGGGCTGTCAGCTGAGGATAAGACATGACAGTCAGTGACATATTTTGAAGGATTTTGTAACCCATGTTAAATATCTGGTACTTTATCATAGGTCATAAGAAGCCATTGAAAGATTTTAATGAGATCCTATTTATCTTCTAGAAAGATAACTCTGGTAGCCATGTGGAGGATAGATTGGAAGGAGATGAATATAGAGTTAAGAGGACCAATTAGAAGGGTGCTGTACTTGATCAGGTGAGAAAAAATGAAACTCTAGTTTAAGAAGTTGGCAGAGAGACTCATGAACTATTGTGCCATGGGTGTTATGGTTAAGAACATGGGCCCAGGAGCCAAACATTCACTTACTAGCCACACAATCTTGGGTAAACTATTTAACGTTTTTCTGTCTCACTGTGCTCAGAAAATGAAGTTAATAGTGATCAAGTATATTAAACAAGATAGTCCTCAAGAGATCTTAACTATTTATATTATTAATATTATTAAGAAGAAGGATCAATTTTGAGGCTCAGATGCAAGATAATGAATTCCCAGACTGAATTTGAAATTTACAGAATATTCACTGGAGCTCCCTAGAAGGCTGGAGACATTTGAGTCTCAGGAAAGTACACAGTTATATCTCTATGGCTCTCAAAACCATCAAGATAGAAGAGATAATCCAGTAAAGATTAGGAGGACAAGGTTAAGCTTGGCACTTGGAGGAACACTATCACTCAGAGGCAGATGCAAGAAGAGGAACTTGCACAGGAGGCTTAAACAGAGGAGTGGGAAAAGAAACTGGAAAGAACACTCCATAACTCTAAGGGAGTAAAAAGGTTGAAGAACAGAGAATGGCTCAACACGACCAAAGGTGAGAAAGAGGACAGATAAAATGAACACAGTCAGGGATGTTGTTGGTAGAATAATGTTGACAGAATGTATTGTGTAAGGAATCAGTGGGATGAAGGAACTGAAGAAAACGGACATCGGTGATGCTTTTAGGAAGCACGGCTATGAACGAGTAGTGGCTGGAGGGAGAGTACTTTTACAACAGAAAATGGGAAGAAGACAGTGAAGAAGTTAATGCCTTAGGAAAGAGAAGATGATTTTAAGTTGCATAAGAGATTAGAGGTATGAGGATCCAAGACACCAGGGCAGAGGATAACTCGATAGGAAGAAAGATACATGTTTTCACCAAGAAGGAAGGAAATGATATAAAGACAAATAAAATCGCAATTTGGTAATGTGGGCAGACCCTCTATTTTCTCCATGATGTAAAAGGTATAGTCACCTCCTGATAGTAAGACGAATAGGGACAATTTGCGGACCATGTGAAGGATGGTTATACATTAGGAATTGTCCGTGTAGGAAAAAGAAAGCAAATGGAATAGAAATCTATAAAAGGCTGCCATGTTGCACGGTGGACCAGATCGAGATTGGAAACCATAAATTTCTACACGTATCTGTACTGTTATGTCATTTTCTCTCTTTTTTTTCTTAAAGGAATTTCCCAGTCATGTCTTTTTTTTTCTTTTTTTTTGGCTGCATTGGGTCTTCGTTGCTGTGTGTGGGCTTTCTCTAGCTGCAGCGAGCAGGGCTACTCTTTGTTGCAGTGTGTGGACTTCTCATTGCAGTGGCTTCTCTTGTTGCAGAGCACCATGGGCTCTAGGGGCACAGGCTTCAGTAGTTGCGGCAGGTGGGCTCAGTAGTTGTAGCTCGCGGGCTCAGTAATTGTGGCTCGCGGGCTCTGTAGTTGTGGCACACGGGCTTAGCTGCTCCACGACATGTGGGATCTTCCTGGACCAGGGCTTGAGCCCGTGTCCCCTGCATTGGCAGGCGGATTCTTAACCACTGCGCCACCAGGGAAGCCCATGTCATTTTCTTTAGTAATGTTTGGCCACCAGAATATAGCAACATGTATCGTGCATTTTAACTTTAGTTTTCTCCTGAGATGCCTAAAAATGTGCCTTGCATATTCTCTGGTAGTTTTGCTATGCCATCTGGAATGGGTTCCAGAATGTGGAGTTACACTCCTGTTCCCAAGTCATGGTGGTCCCAAGTCATCTGTAAATTAATAATTACCATTTTTCTTTTTTTTTTTTAACATCTTTATTGGGGTATAATTGCTTTACAATGGTGTGTTAGTTTCTGCTTTATAACAAAGTGAATCAGTCATACATAAACATATGTTCCCATATGTCTTCCCTCTTGCGTCTCCCTCCCTCCCACCCTCCCTATCCCACACCTCCAGGCTGTCACAAAGCACCGAGCCAATATCCCTGTGCCATGCGGCTGCTTCCCACTAGCTATCTACCTTACTACGTTTGTTAGTGTGTATATGCCCATAACTCTCTCTCGCCCTGTCACCGCTCACCCTTCCCCCTTCCCATAACCTCAAGTCCGTTCTCTAGGAGGTCTGCATCTTTATTCCTGCCTTACCCCTAGGTTCTTCATGACATTTTTCTCTCTTAAATTCCATATATATGTGTTAGCATACGGTATTTGTCTTTTTCTTTCTGACTTACTTCACTCTGTATGACAGACTCTAGGTCTATCCACCTCATTACAAATAGCTCAATTTCGTTTCTTTTTATGGCTGAGTAATATTCCGTTGTATATATGTGCCACATCTTCTTTATCGATTCATCCGATGATGGGCACTTAGGTTGTTTCCATCTCTGGGCTATTGTAAATAGAGCTGCAATGAACATTTTGGTACATGACTCTTTTTGAATTTTGGTTTCCTCAGGGTATATGCCCAGTAGTGGGATTGCTGGGTCATATGGTAGTTCTATTTGTAGTTTTTTAAGGAACCTCCATACTGTTCTCCATAGTGGCTGAACCAATTCACATTCCCACCAGCAGTGCAAGAGTGTTCCCTTTTCTCCACACCCTCTCCAGCATTTATTGTTTCTAGATTTTTTGATGATGGCCATTCTGACTGGTGTGAGATGATATCTCATTGTAGTTTTGATTTGCATTTCTCTAATGATTAATGATGTTGAGCATTCTTTCATGTGTTTGTTGGCAGTCTGTATATCTTCTTTGGAGAAATGTCTATTTAGGTCTTCTGCCCATTTTTGGATTGGGTTGTTTGTTTTTTTGTTATTGAGCTGCATGAGCTGCTTGTAAATTTTGGAGATTAATCCTTTGTCAGTTGCTTCATTTGCAAATATTTTCTCCCATTCTGAGGGTTGTCTTTTGGTCTTGTTTATGGTTTCCTTTGCTGTGCAAAAGCTTTGAAGTTTCATTAGGTCCCATTTGTTTATTTTTGTTTTTATTTCCATTACTCTAGGAGGTGGGTCAGAAAGGATCTTGCTGTGCTTTATGTCATAGAGTGTTCTGCCTATGTTTTCCTCTAAGAGTTTGATAGTTTCTGGCCTTACATTTAGGTCTTTAATCCATTTTGAGTTTATTTTTGTGTATGGTGTTAGGGAGTGATCTAATCTCATACTTTTATATGTAGCTGTCCAGTTTTCCCAGCACCACTTATTGAAGAGGCTGTCCTTTCTCCACTGTACATTACTGCCACCTTTAGCAAAGATAAGGTGTCCATATGTGCATGGGTTTATCTCTGGGCTTTCTATCCTGTTCCATTGATCTATCTTTCTGTTTTTGTGCCAGTACCATACCGTCTTGATAACTGTAGCTTTGTAGTATAGTCTGAAGTCAGGGAGCCTGATTCCTCCAGTTCCTTCTTTCGTTCTCAAGATTGCTTTGGCTATTCGGGGTCTTTTGTGTTTCCATACAAATTGCAAAATTTTTTGTTCTAGTTCTTTGAAAAATGCCTGTGGTAGTTTGATAGGGATTGCATTGAATCGGTAGATTGCTTTGGGTAGTAGAGTCATTTTCACAATGTTGATTCTTCCAATCCAAGAACATGGTATATCTCTCCATCTATTTGTATCATCTTTAATTTCTTTCATCAGTGTCTTATAATTTTCTGCATACAGGTCTTTTGTCTCCTTAGGTAGGTTTATTCCTAGATATTTTATTCTTTTTGTTGCAGTGGTAAATGGGAGTGTTTTCTTGATTTCACTTTCAGATTTTTCATCATTAGTATATAGGAATGCCAGAGATTTCTGTGCATTAATTTTGTATCCTGCCACTTTACCAAATTCATTGATTAGCTCTAGTAGTTTTCTGGTAGCATCTTTAGGATTCTCTATGTATAGGATCATGTCATCTGCAAACAGTGACAGCTTTACTTCTTCTTTTCCGATTTGGATTCCTTTTATTTCCTTTTCTTCTCTGATTGCTGTGGCTAAAACTTCCAAAACTATGTTGAATAAGAGTGGTGAGAGTGAGCAACCTTGTCTTGTTCCTGATCTTAGTGGAAATGCTTTCAGTTTTTCACCATTGAGGATGATGTTTGCTGTGGGCTTGTCATATATGGCCTTTATTATGTTGAGGAAAGTTCCCTCTATGCCTACTTTCTGCAGGGTTTTTTATCATAAATGGGTGTTGAATTTTGTCAAAAGCTTTCTCTGCATCTATTGAGATGATCATATGGTTTTTCTCCTTCAATTTGTTAATATGGTTTATGACATTGATAGATTTGCGTATATTGAAGAATCCTTGCATTCCTGGAATAAACCCCACTTGATAATGGTGTATGATCCTTTTAATGTGCTGTTGGATTCTGTTTGCTAGTATTTTGTTGAGGATTTTTGCATCTATGTTCATCAGTGATATTGGCCTGTAGTTTTCTTTCTTTGTGACATCCTTGTCTGGTTTTGGTATCAAGGTGATGGTGGCCTTGTAGAATGAGTTTGGGAGTGTTCCTCCCTCTGCTATATTTTGAAGGAGTTTGAGAAGGATAGGTGTTAGCTCTTCTCTAAATGTTTGATAGAATTCGCCTGTGAAGCCATCTGGTCCTGGGCTTTTCTTTGTTGGGAGATTTTTAATCACAGTTTCAATTTCAGTGCTTGTGATTGGTCTGTTCATATTTTCTATTTCTTCCTGATTCAGTCTTGGCAGGTTGTGCATTTCTAAGAATTTGTCCATTTCTTCCAGATTGTCCATTTTATTGGCATAGAGTTGCTTGTAGTAATCTCTCATGATCTTTTTTATTTCTGCAGTGTCAGTTGTTACCTCTCCTTTTTCATTTCTAATTCTATGGACTTGAGTCTTCTCCCTTTTTTTCTTGATGAGTCTGGCTAGTGGTTTATCTATTTTGTTTATCTTCTCAAAGAACCAGCTCTTAGTTTTATTGATATTTGCTATTGTTTCCTTCATTTCTTTTTCATTTATTTCTGATCTGAGTTTTATGATTTCTTTCCTTCTGCTAGCTTTGGGGGTTTTTTTGTTCTTCTTTCTCTAATTGCTTGAGGTGCAAGGTTAGGTTGTTTATTCGAGATGTTTCCTGCTTCTTAAGGTGGGCTTGTATGGCTATAAACTTCCCCCTTAGAACTGCTTTTGCTGCATCCCACAGGTTTTGGGTCGTTGTGTCTCCATTGTCATTTGTTTCTAGGTATTTTTTGATTTCCTCTTTGATTTCTTCAGTGATCACTTCATTATTAAGTAGTGTATTGTTTAGCCTCCATGTGTTTGTATTTTTTACAGATCTTTTCCTGTAATTGATATCTAGTCTCATGGCGTTGTGGTCAGAAAAGATACTTGATACAATTTCAATTTTCTTAAATTTACCAAGGCTTGATTTGTGACCTAAGATATGATCTATCCTGGAGAATGTTCCATGAGCACTTGAGAAAAATGTGTATTCTGTTGTTTTTGGATGGACTGTCCTATAAATATCAATTAAGTCCATCTTGTTTAATGTATCATTTAAAGCTTGTGTTTCCTTATTTATTTTCATTTTGGATGATCTGTCCATGGGTGAAAGTGGGGTGTTTAAGTCCCCTACTATGAATGTGTTACTGTCGATTTCCCCTTTTATGGCTGTTAGTATTTGCCTTATGTATTGAGGTGCTCCTATGTTGGGTGCATAAATATTTACAATTGTTATATCTTCTTCTTGGATCGATCCCTTGATCATTATGTAGTGTCCTTCTTCGTCTCTTGTAATAGTCTTTATTTTAAAGTCTATTTTGTCTGATATGAGAATTGCTACTCCAGCTTTCTTTTGGTTTCCATTTGCATGGAATATCTTTTTCTATCCCCTTACTTTCAGTCTGTATGTGTCTCTAGGTCTGAAGTGGGTCTCTTGTAGACAGCATATATAAGGGTCTTGTTTTTGTATCCATTCAGTTAATCTGTGTCTTTTGGTGGGAGCATTTAGTCCATTTACATTTAAGGTAATTATCGATATGTATGTTCCTATTCCCATTTTCTTAATTGTTTTGGGTTCATTATTACAGGTCTTTTCCTTCTCTTGTGTTTCTTGCCTAGAGAAGATCCTTTAGCATTTGTTGTAAAGCTGGTTTGGTGGTGCTGAACTCTCTCAGCTTTTGCTTGTCTGTAAAGGTTTTAATTTCTCCATCAAATCTGAATGAGATCCTTGCTGGGTAGAGTAGTCTTGGCTGCAGGTTTTTCTCCTTCATCACTTTCAGTATGTCCTGCCACTCCCTTCTGGCTTGTAGGGTTTCTGCTGAAAGATCAGCTGTTAACCTTATGGGGATTCCCTTGTGTGTTATTTGTTGTTTTTCCCTTGCTGCTTTTAATATGCTTTCTTTGTATTTAATTTTTGACAGTTTGATTAATATGTGTCTTGGCGTATTTCTCCTTGGATTTATCCTGTATGGGACTCTCTGTGCTTCCTGGACTTAACTATTTCCTTTCCCATATTAGGGAAGTTTTCAAGTATAATCTCTTCAAATATTTTCTCAGTCCCTTTCTTTTTCTCTTCTTCTTCTGGAACCCCTGTAATTCGAATGTTGGTGCGTTTAATGTTGTCCCAGAGGTCTCTGAGACTGTCATCAGTTCTTTTCATTCTTTTTTCTTTATTCTGCTCTGCAGTAGTTATTTTCACTATTTTATCTTCCAGGTCACTTACCCGTTCTTCTGCCTCAGTTATTCTGCTATTGATCCCATCTAGAGTACTTTTAATATCATTTATTGTGTTGTTCATCGTTGCTTGTTTCATCTTTAGTTCTTCTAGGTCCTTGTTAACTGTTTCTTGCATTTTGTCCATTCTATTTCCAAGATTTCGGATCATCCTTACTATCATTTTTCTGAATTCTTTTTCAGGAAGACTGGCTATTTCCTCTTCATTTGTTAGATCTGGTGCATTTTTATCTTGCTCCTTTATCTGCTGTCTTCTCATTTTGCTTACCTTACTGTGTTTGGGGTCTCCTTTTTGCAGGCTGCAGGTTCGTAGTTCCCGCTGTTTTTGATGCCTGTCTCCAGTGGCTAAGGTTGGTTCAGTGGGTTGTGTAGGCTTCCTGGTGGAGGGGACTAGTGCCTGTGTTGTGGTGGATGAGGCTGGATCTTGTCTCTCTAGTGGGCAGGTTCACGTCTGGTGGTGTGTTTTGGGGTGTCTGTGGCCTTATTATGATCTTAGGCAGCCTCTCTGCTAATGGGTGGGGTTGTGTTCCTGTTTTGCTAGTTGTTTGGCATAGGTTGTCCAGCACTGTGGCTTGCTGGTCGTTGAGTGAAGCTGTGTGCTGGTGTTCAGATGGAGGTCTCTGGGAAATTTTCGCCATTTGATATTATGTGGAGCTGGGAAGTCTCTTGTGGACCAGTGTCCTGAACTTGGCTCTCCTGCCTCAGAGGCAGAGCCGTGACTTCTGGCTGGAGCACCAAAAGCCTTTCATCCACACGGCTCAGAATAAAAGGGAGAAAAAGTAGAGGGAATTAGTAGAAGTATGAGGAAAGAAAGAAGGAAAGGAGGGAAGGAAGGGAGGAAGGAAGAAAGAAAGAAAGAAGAAAAGAAGGAAAGAAAGGAGGGAGGGAGGGAGGAAGGAAGGAAGGAGGGAAAGAAGGAAAAAGACAGAAAGAAGATACAGTAAAAATAAAATAAAGTATAATAAAGTTATTGAATTAAAAAATTCTTATTTAGAAAAAAAAAAGGGATGGATAGAACCTTAGGACAAATGTTGGAAGCGAAGCTATACAGACAAAATCTTACACAGAAGCATACACATACACCCTCACTAAAAGAGGTAAAGGGGGAAAAATCATAAATCTTGCTGTCAGAGACCACCTCCTCAATTTGGGATGATTCATTGTCTAAAGGAGGGAAGGAAGGAAGGAAGGAAAGAAAGAAAGAAAGAACGAAGGTAAAGTATAATAACGTTATTATAATTAAGATTGATTATTAAGAAAAAAATTTTAAGAAAAAACCATGGCCGGATAGAACCCTAGGACAAATGGTGGAAGCAAGACTATACAGACAAGATCTCACACAGAAGCATACACATACACACTCACAAAAAGAGGAATAGGGAAAAAAATCATAGATCTTGCTCCTAAAGTCCACTTCCTTTATTTGGGATGATTGGTTGTCTATTCAGGTATTCCACAGATGCAAGGTATATCAAGTTGATTGTGGAGCTTTAATCCGCTGCTTCTGAGGCTGCTGGGAGAGATTTCCCTTTCTCTTCTTTGGTCTCACAGCTCACAGGGGCTCAGCTTTGGATTTGGCCCTGCCTCTGCGTGTAGGTCGCTGGAGGGCCTCTGTTTTTTGCTCAGACAGGACGGGGTTAAAGGAGCCGCTGATTCGGGGGCTCTGGCGCACTCAGGCTGGCGTGGAGGGAGGGGCACGGAGTGCGGGGTGGGCCTGCGGCGGCAAAGTCCGGCATGACGTTGCACCAGCCTGAGGCCTGCCGTGCGTTCTCCCGGGGGAGTTGTCCCTGGATCCCGGGACCCTGGCCGTGGCGGGCTGCACAAGCTCCGCGGAAGAGGGGTGTGGAGAGTGACCTGTGCTCGCACACAGGCCCCTTGGTGGCGGCAGCAGCAGCCTTAACGTCTCCCGCCCGCCTCTGGGGTCCGCGCTTTTAGCCGCGGATTGAGCCCGTCTCTGGGGTCCGCGCTTTCAGCCGCGGCTCGCGCCCGTCTGTGGGGTCCGTGCTTTCAGCCGCGGCTCGCGCCCGTCTCTGGGGTTCGCGCTTTTAGCCGTGGCTCGCGCCCGTCTCTGGAGTTCCGTACGTGGGGAGTTTCTTGCCTTTTGGGAGGTCTGAGGTCTTCTTCCAGCATTCAGTAGGTGTTGTTCTGTAAGAGTTGTTCCACGTGTAGATGTATTTCTGGTGTATCTGTGGGGAGGAAGGTGATCTCCGCGTCTTATTCTTCCGCCATCTTCAAGGTCCCCCCCTACCATTTTTCTTATATTACTTCTGCTCAATATTTGCTATTATGTCATTAGCTGATTTAGAGATTCTGTATTTTTAAATAAATATAGACTTTCTGTAGGCATTTTTTTGCATATTTCTATATATTTTTGCTATCACCCCCCAAAAAGTAGTGTTCTCTAGTAGTGTTCTCATTATAACTAACTTTGCTGAGTCTATTTTTCTCATTTTCTACTCATGGTCATGCAAGTAGCTAAGAGGCTAAATGTAATTGGGAACCACCTATTACTTTTTTTCCGTCAGGGATGAGAAATTAACTATTTTTGTCTCCATAAGAAGGAAGTTTTTGCCGAGTCAATTTTATAATATCTGGGTGTTTTTATCTTTTACAACTGTAAAATATAGTCTGCAACTTTTCTGTGATCTTAAAATAAAGTTAATAGGATTGTTTGTATCTGGAGAGAATGGGCTCATAGGATAATTTCACCCAAGGTAGGTGCTCAATATATTTGAATGAGTGGCTAAACGCTTTATCACAAAAAAATTTGCAATTATCAAAGGATTAAATATTTACAATACTTTCCATAGGAAAAAGAAAATTATAGTTGGGGTAAAAATTTATCTACAATTTAATATTTGAAACTATATTTACAACTCATCAGTATTGTCCGGTTGTTAATTCAAAGCTCTATTTTTTTTTTATTACTCTGACTTTTCCAGAGTAAGAGAAAACATAAATGTAAGTAGTTCATTCAATAAGCAGAAAAGGCACACCTTTCAAACTAAGGCTTTCTAATTCATCTCTTCTAAATTGTTAATTAGTTCATCTTGGCTATCTTTTCCCCTTGATATGAAGATTAGGAAAAATTCCTGTCAGTCAAAAAAAGATGCCCTATAATGATGGTATTGGTCTTCCTTAAGGCTAAGACGTTATCTGATAGAGGCTTGAATCAGCTTGGATCAGACCCAGACCCACTGCTACCACAGACAGTGCTAAATAAATACTTCACAATTGCTATGGATTGTTAAAAAATAAAATTCAGCTGAGTAAACCTGAGGATCTAACTGGCTTTAGTCAATGATTCATGAATAGGGGAGCATCCCATGTAGAAAATAGAAAGGAGCTCCAAAGAACTGTACAAAATATGAGAGTTTCATAGTCAGAAGTGGGCAGCGACGAGGAAAGAGTGGACTATCTCATTTTCCTTTGGGTGACAGAAAGAGGCTACAGGCAGATTGCCTCACTATGGCTGACTAGGAAATTTCAGATTAACTGGTTTAAGAAAACATTCCTGGGAGAGGTTGAAAATGCAATTAGTTTGGGTATTAAGTCTTGGTTTGCTTACATGGGGCTTAGAACAAGTAACTCCATTTGGGGCCTATTTTCTCTATTTTTTTGTTTGTTTTGTTTCCTCTTTTTTAATGATTGTATTTCTAGTCTCAGTTCTGCCAACAACTACCAGTGTGACCTTGACAGATAAAGGAAATTTGTAAAAAGGTCTATTCAGTAGGAAGATAAATGTTTGTGTGCATCTACATGTATAGCATCAAACTGCATAGAGCAAATATTTTAAAAGACGTAAAAATAAATTGCCAGATACAGAAGGGAATCTTGGCACAGATTTCTCAGTAACTGATACAATGAACAGGCAAAAATATCAAGAAAGACACAGAATATTTAAACATTAAATAATTTATACATAAAATACAGAATCCAACAGCTGCACAATATATATTACTATCAAGCACACATGGAATACTTGCAGGAACTTTTCATATATGAAACTATAAAGCAAGTATCAATAAATTTCAAAGAAGT
The DNA here is from genome assembly GCF_963455315.2 of Globicephala melas. Classification (NCBI taxonomy): domain Eukaryota; kingdom Metazoa; phylum Chordata; class Mammalia; order Artiodactyla; family Delphinidae; genus Globicephala; species Globicephala melas. Next base: position 54,095,742 of record NC_083326.1, read on the forward strand.
AAAATAAAACATATCTCTGATGTTAGTGGATTTAAGCTAAAAATTAATAATATAAAGGAAACTAGAAAACCCACAAATGTATGGAAATATGTAAGATATTCAAAATAACCCATAGGTCAGAGAACAAATCAAAATGAAATTTCAAATGTTTGAACTTAGGGAAAATTAATATATAGCAAGTAAAAATGTGTGGGATGCAGCTCATGTCTTTAGAGAAAAATGAAAATCAACCATCTGAAGATTAATTTCAAGGAGCTAGAGATTGGAAAGTTCTATCCAAAGACCAAAGAAAGTTAAGAAGGAAAATAAGAGATACAATAAATCAATAAAATGGAAATCAATAAAAAATAAATCAACAGAGCCAATAATTGGCTTCTTAATAAACTGGTCAAAAGACTGATCAAGAGAAAAAAATAAGGCACAAATATTCAACACCAAAAGTTTAAAAAGAGAATATCACTAAAGATTGTACAGATATTTTCTAAAATTCTACATACATATATATATATGAAATTTTGAAAAAATTGTCAATTTTAAAATTTAGATGAAATATGAAAAAAATCATAGTAAAACATATTTCCATCTTTTTCATATTACCTACATCTTCTAGGTAAAAATAGAAGAGTAAAGATATTGAACCTGTTATCAACCTTTAAAAAGAAAACCTCAGGGGACTTCTGGGAAGATGGTGGAAGAGTAAGATGCAGAGATCACCTTCCTCCACACAGATACACCAGAAATACATCTACACGTGGAACAACTCCTACAGAACACCTACTGAACGCTGGCAGAATACCTCAGACCTCCCAAAAGGCAAGAAACCCCCCACGTACCTGGGTAGGGCAAAAGAAAAAAGAATACACAGAGACAAAAGGATAGGGACAGGACCTGCACCAGTGGGAGGGAGGTGTGAAGGAGGAAAAGTGTCCACACACTAGGAAGCCCCTTCGCAGGCAGAGACTGCGGGTGGCGGAGGGTGGGAGGAGCCGCGGAGGAGAGCACAGCAACAGGGGTGCGGAGGGCAAAGCGGAGAGATTCCCGCACAGAGGATCCGTGCCGACCAGCACACACCAGCCTGAGAGGCTTGTCTGCTCACCCGCCGGGGCGGGCGGGGCTGGGAGCTGAGGCTCGGGCTTCCATTGGAGCGCCAGGAGAGGACTGGGGTTGGCAGCGTGAACACAGCCTGAAGGGGGTTAGTGCGCCATGGCTGGCTGGGAGGGAGTCCGGGGAAAAGTCTGGACATGCCGAAGAGGCAAGAGACTTTTCTTCCCTCTTTATTTCTTGGTGCGCGAGGAGAGGGGATTAAGAACGATGCTTAAAGAAGCTCGAGATGGGCGCGAGCCGCGGCTAAAAGTGCGGACCCCAGAGACAGACATGAGATGCTAAGGCTGCTGCTGCCGCCACCAAGAAGCCTGTGTGCGAGCACAGGTCACTATCCACACCCCCCTTCCGGGGAGCCTGTGCAGCCCGCCACTGCCAGGGTCCCGTGATACAGGGACAACTCCCCCGGGAGAACGCACGGCGCGCCTCAGGCTGGTGCTACGTCACGCCGGCCTCTGCCGCCGCAGGCTCGCCATGCACTCCGTGACCTTCCCTACCCCTGGCCTGAGTGAGCCAGAGCCTCCGAATCAGCGGCTCCTTTAACCCCGTCCTGTCTGAGCAAAGAGACGCCCTCTGGCGACCTACACACACAGGCAGGGCCAAATCCAAAGCTGAGCCCCTGTGAGCTGTGAGACCAAAGAAGAGAAAGGGAAATCTCTCCCAGCAGCCTGAGAAGCAGCGGATTAAAGCTCCACAATCAACTTGATGTACCCTGCATCTGTGGAATACATGAATAGACAACGAATCATCCCAAATTCAGGAGCCGTGTGGATGAAAGGCTCTTGGTGCTACAGCCAGGAGTTAGTGCTGTGCCTCTGAGGTGGGAGAGCCAACTTTAGGACACGGGTCCACAAGAGAGAGCTCCCAGCTGCACATAATATCAAACAGCGAAAATATCCCAGAGATCTCCATCTCAACACCAGCACCCAGCTTCACTCAACAACCAGCAAGCTACAGTGCTGGACATCCTATGCCAAACAACTAGCAAGACAGGAACACGACCCCACCCATTAGCAGAGAGGCTGCCCAAAATCATAACAACTTGACAGACACCCCAAAACACACCACCTGACGTGGACCTGCCCACCAGAAAGACAAGATCCAGCCTCATCCACCAGAACACAGGCACTAGTCCCCTCCACCAGGAAGCCTACACAACCCACTGAACCAAGCTTGGGCACTGGGGACAGACACCAAAAACAACAGGAACTATGAACCTGCAGCCTGCAAAAAGGAGACCCCAAACACAGTAAGGTAAGCAAAATGAGAAGACAGAAAAACACACAGCAGGTGAAGGAGCAAGATAAAAACCCACCAGACCTAACAAATGAAGAGGAAACAGGCAGTCTACCTGAAAAAGAATTCAGAATGATAGTAAAGATGATCCAAAATCTTGAAAATAGAATGGACAAAATGCAAGAAACATTTAACAAGGACCTAGAAGAACTAAAGATGAAACAAACAATGATGAACAACACAATAAATGAAATGAAAAAGACTCTAGATGGGATCAATAGCAGAATAACTGAGGCAGAAGAACGGAAAAGTGACCTGGAAGATAAAATAGTGGAAATAACTACTGCAGAGCAGAATAAAGAAAAAAGAATTTAAAGAACTGAGGACAGTCTCAGAGACCTCTGGGACAACATTAAATGCACCAACATTCGTATTATAGGGGTTCCAGAAGAAGAAGAGAAAAAGAAAGGGACTGAGAAAATATTTGAAGAGATTATAGTTAAGAACTTCCCTAATATGGGAAAGGAAATAGTTAAGTCCAGGAAGCACAGAGAGTCCCATACAGGATAAATCCAAGGAGAAATATGCCAAGACACATATTAATCAAACTGTCAAAAATTAAATACAAAGAAAACATATTAAAAGCAGCAAGGGAAAAACAACAAATAACACACAAGGGAATCCCCATAAGGTTAACAGCTGATCTTTCAGCTGAAACTCTGCAAGCCAGAAGGGACTGGCACGACATATTGAAAGAGATGAAGGAGAAGAACCTGCAACCAAGATTACTCTACCCAGCAAGGATCTCATTCAGATTTGATGGAGAAATTAAAACCTTTACAGACAAGCAAAAGCTGAGAGAGTTCAGCACCACCAAACCAGCTCTACAACAACTGCTAAAGGAACTTCTCTAGGCAAGAAACACAAGAGAAGGAAAAGACCTACAATAAGGAACCCAAAACAATTAAGAAAATGGGAATAGGAACATACATATCGATAATTACCTTACATGTAAATGGACTAAATGCTCCCACCAAAAGACACAGATTGGCTGAATGGATACAGAAACAAGACGTGTATATTTGCTGTCTACAAGAGACCCACTTCAGACCTAGAGACACATACAGACTGAAAGTAAGGGGATGGAAAAAGATAATTCATGCAATGGAAACCAAAAGAAAGCTGGAGTAGAAATTCTCATATGTCAGACAAAATAGACGTTAAAATAAAGACAATTACAAGAGACGAAGAAGGACACTACATAATGATCAAGGGATCGATCCAAGAAGAAGATATAACAATTGTAAATATTTGTGCACCCAACATAGGAGCACCTCAATACATAAGGCAAATACTAACAACCATAAAAGGGGAAATCGACAGTAACACATTCATAGTAGGGGACTTGAACACCCCACTTTCACCCATGGACAGATCATCCAAAATGAAAATAAATAAGGAAACCCAAGCTTTAAATGATACATTAAACAAGATAGACTTAATTGATATTTATAGGACATTCCATCAAAAAACAACAGAATACACATTTTTCTCTAGTGCTCATGGAACATTCTCCAGGATAGATCATATCTTGGGTCACAAATCAAGCCTTGGTAAATTTAAGAATATTGAGATCGTATCAAGTATCTTTTCTGACCACAATGCTATGAGACTAGAAATCAATTACAGGAAAAGATCTGTAAAAAATAAAAACACATGGAGGCTAAACAATATACTACTTAATAACGAAGTAATCACTGAAGAAATCAAAGAGGAAATCAAAAAATACCTAGAAACAAATGATAATGGAGACACGATGACCCAAAATCTACGGAATGCAGCAAAAGCAGTTCTAAGAGGGAAGTTTATAGCAATACAATCCTACCTTAAGAAACAGGAAACATCTCGAATAAACAACGTAACCTTGCACCTCAAGCAATTAGAGAAAGAAGAACAAAAAAACCCCCAAAGTTAGCAGAAGGAAAGAAATCATAAAACTCAGATCAGAAATAAATGAAAAAGAAATGAAGGAAACGATAGCAAAGATCAAAAAGACTAAAAGCTGATTCTTTGAGAAGATAAACAAAATTGATAAACCATTAGCCAGACTCATTAAGAAAAAAAGGGAGAAGACTCAAGTCAGTAGAATTAGAAATGAAAAAGGAGAAGTAACAACTGACACTGCAGAAATAAAAAAGATCATGAGAGATTACTACAAGCAACTCTATGCCAATAAAATGGACAATCTGGAAGAAATGGACAAATTCTTAGAAATGCACAACCTGCCAAGACTGAATCAGGAAGAAATAGAAAATATGAACAGACCAATCACAAGCACTGAAATTGAAACTGTGATTAAAAATCTCCCAACAAAGAAAAGCCCAGGACCAGATGGCTTCACAGGCAAATTCTATCAAACATTTAGAGAAGAGCTAACACCTATCCTTCTCAAGCTCTTCCAAAATATAGCAGAGGGAGGAACACTCCCCAACTCATTCTACAAGGCCACCATCACCCTGATAACAAAACCAGACAAGGATATCACAAAGAAAGAAAACTACAGGCCAATATCACTGATGAACATAGATGCAAAATTCCTCAACAAAATACAAGCAAACAGGGGCTTCCCTGGTGGCGCAGTGGTTGAGAGTCCACCTGCCAATGCAGGCGACACGGGTTCGTGCCCCGGTCTGGGAGGATTCCACATGCCGTGGAGCGGCTGGGCGTGCCCGTGAGCCATGGCCACTGAGCCTGTGCGTCCGGACCCTGTGCTCTGCAACGGGAGAGGCCCGCGTACCGCAAAAAAAAAAAAAAAAGTATAATTGGCACAATAATCTGCATAAGTTGGAAGTGTACGATTTGATACCCTCACTGAATCAAGATAATAAATACAACCATAACCCCCTAAAAAAAATATATAAGCAAACAGAATCCAACAGCACATTAGACGGATCGTACGCCATGATCAAGTGGGGTTTATTCCATGAATAAATTCCAGGAATAAATTCCAGGAATGCACGGATTCTTCAATATATGCAAATCAATCAACAGGACACACCATATTAACAAATTAAAGGAGAAAACCCATATGATCATCTCAATAGATGCAGAGAAAGCTTTTGACAAAATTCAATACCCATTTATGATAAAAACCCTGCAGAAAGCAGGAATAGAGGGAACTTTCCTCAACATAATAAAGGCCATATATGACAAACCCACAGCCAACATTGTCCTCAATGGTGAAAAACTGAAAGTATTTCCACTAAGATCAGGAACAAGACAAGGTTGCCCACTCTCACCACTCTTATTCAACACAGTTTTGGAAGTTTTAGCCATAGCAATCAGAGAAGAAAAGGAAATAAAAGGAATCCAAATCGGAAAAGAAGAAGTAAAGCTGTCACTATTTGCAGATGACATGATACTATACATAGAGAATCCTAAAGATGCTACCAGAAAACTACTAGAGCTAACCAATGAATTTGGTAAAGTAGCAGGATACAAAATTAATGCACAGAAATCTCTGGCATTCCTATACACTAAGGATGGAAAATCTGAAAGTGAAATCAAGAAAACACTCCCATTTACCATTGCAACAAAAAGAATAAAATATCTAGGAATAAACCTACCTAAGGAGACAAAAGACCTGTATGCAGAAAATTATAAGACACTGATGAAAGAAATTAAAGATGATACAAATAGATGGAGAGATATACCATGTTCTTGGATTGGAAGAATCAACATTGTGAAAATGAATCTACTACTCAAAGCAATCTACAGATTCAATGCAATCCCTATCAAACTGCCACTGGCATTTTTCAAAGAACTAGAACAAAAAATTTCACAATTTGTATGGAAACACAAAAGACCCTGAATAGCCAAAGCAATCTTGAGAACGAAAAACGGAGCTGGAGGAATCAGGCTTCCTAACTTCAGACTATACTACAAAGCTACAGTAATCAAGACAGTATGGTACTGGCACAGAAACAGAAAGATAGATCAATGGAAAAGGATAGAAAGCCCAGAGATAAACCCACGCACATATGGTCACCTTATCTTTGATAAAGGAGGCATGAATGTATAGTTGAGAAAGGACAGCCTCTTCAATAAGTGGTGCTGGGAAAACTGGACAGCTACATGTAGAAGTATGAGATTAGATCACTCCCTAACACCATACACAAAAATAAACTCAAAATGGATTAAAGACCTAAATGTAAGGCCAGAAACTATCAAACTCTTAGAGGAAAACATAGGCAGGACACTCTATGACATAAATCACAGCAAGGTCCTTTTTGACCTACCTCCTAGAGAAATGGAAATAAAAACAAAAATAGACAAATGGGACCTAATGAAACTTCAAAGCTTTTGCACAGCAAAGGAAACCATAAACAAGACCAAAAGACAACCCTCAGAATGGGAGAAAATATTTGCAAATGAAGCAACTGACAAAGGATTAATTTCCAAAATTTACAAGCAGCTCATGCAGCTTAATAACAAAAAAACAAACAACCCAATCCAAAAATGGGCAGAAGACCTAAATAGACATTTCTCCAAAGAAGATATACAGACTGCCAACAAACACATGAAAGAATGCTCAACATCATTAATCATTAGAGAAATGCAAATTAAAACTACAATGAGATATCATCTCACACCAGTCAGAATGGCCATCATCAAAAAATCTAGAAACATTAAATGCTTGAGAGGGTGTGGAGAAAAGGGAACCCTCTTACACTGTTGGTGGGAATGTAAATTGATACAGCCACTGTGGAGAACAGTATGGAGGTTCCTTAAAAAAACTACAAATAGCACTACCATATGACCCAGCAATCCCACTACTGGGCATATACCCTGAGAAAACCATAATTCAGAAAGAGTCATGTACCAAACTGTTCATTGCAGCTCTATTTACAATAGCCCGGAGATGGAAACAACCTAAGTTTCCATCATCAGATGAATGGATAAAGAAGTTGTGGCACATATATACAATGGAATATTACTCAGGCATAAAAAGAAATGAAATTGAGCTATTTGTAATGAGGTGGATAGACCTAGAGTCTGTCATACAGAGTGAAGTAAGTCAGAAAGAGAGAGACAAATACTGTATGCTAACACATATATATGAAATTTAAGGGAAAAAAATGTCATGAAGAACCTAGGGGCAAAACAGGAATAAAGACACACACTTACTAGAGAATGGACTTGAGGATATGGGAAGGGGGAAGGGTAAACTGTGACAAAGCGAGAGAGAGGCATGGACATATATACACTACCAAACGTAAGGTAGATAGCTACTGGGAAGCAGCCGCATAGCACAGGGATATCAGCTCGGTGCTTTGTGACCACCTGGAGGGGTGGGATAGGGAGGGTGGGAGGGAGGGAGACGCAAGCGGGAAGAGAAATGGGAACATATGTATATATATAACTGATTCGTTTTGTTGTGAAGCAGAAACTGACACACCATTGTAAAGCAATTATACTCCAATAAAGATGTTAAAAAAAAAAGAAAACCCCAGGCCCAGAAACTGGTAAATTCTCCCAAATATTTAAGTAAGAAAAAACACAATGTAACACAAGATCTCCTGCACTGTATAAAAAGAGAACATACCTTCCACCTCATGTTATGAAGCCAGTATTACCTAGATGCCAAAGTCTGACAAAGACACTACAAGAAAGGGAAAACACATGCCAAACTCTTAACATGGACTCAGAATTCTCTAAATGAAACACTAGCAAATGGAATATAGTTAAATATAAAAATGATCATATATAATGATCGAGTTTGGTTTTGGTTTTTGTTTGTTTCCTTTGCCAGGGCTGAAAACTTCTGGTAATATTCAAAAATCACTGTGATTTATGCCATTAACAAAATAAAATATCAATATCTTATGATAATGTCAATATGCTTATAGAAAACGTGACAAATTCAACATTCATTAATAATCTTTTAAAATCTTTTACTAAACTAAAAATAGAAGAGCACAGCCCTAATCTGACAGTAAGTATCTTCCAAAAAAACTATGGAAAACATACCTATTGAAATTTTGAAACCATTCCACTGTGATCAGTAAGACCATAAGGATGTCTGCCACCATGACTTCCATTCATCTGCCACCATGACTTCCATTCAAACTGTCTGAATTAAGGGGTGAGTTTAGGAAGGATGCTTGGATATTAGTTCCGTATGCAAAAATAAATCAAACTCTTATTTACCAGCTACAAATAAATAGAAAAATAAATACTAAAATTATACCATTTACAGTTGAATCCAAAAAGTCAAATACCTTGAAATAAATCTAACAAAAGATGAGAATTACCTTTACAGAAAACACTTCATAAAGTTACTAAGATAGTAAAGAAGACCTAGATTAATGGATAAATATACCTTATTCATAGATTATAAAGATATTCATTCTTCCCAAGTTTTTCTGTAGATTTAACACAGTCAAAATCAATACTCCTAAAGGCTTTTTATTTTGTTGTTGGAAATTTACATTCTGATTCAAAAATTTATTTTAATTAAAAGGCTAAAAAATAGCCAATGCAATTTAGAAAAATAAGAACATCTTGACAAAACACATGTCAAATTGACCTTATAATCATTCTTAACCAAGTGCTATTAAACCAATTAGATTTTAGACAAGGTGTGAGATATATTAGAATAGTTTTACAAAATAATAGAAGATCCTCAAAAAAAGAAAAGTTGTGGAGTTTGGAAAAAATTAAATGATTGAATGTGTGTTATCCAGAGTTATTTTTATAAAATATTTCTTGCTGTTAATATGTTTATAAAACATACCAAAAAAAGCTAAGCAGATTCAAATTTTACTCTAACTTTTAATATGATTTTTTAAATACTAGTTAAAAGTTTTTGACACAAAAATTTCCTAACTGGAAGAGACTACATAACTGTGCAACAAAAGTGCCATCCCTGGGCTTCCCTGGTGTCGCAGTGGTTGAGAATCTGCCTGCTAATGCAGGGGACACGGGTTCGAGCCCTGGTCCGGGAAGATCCCACATGCCGCGGAGCAACTAGGCCCGTGAGCCACAACTACTGAGCCTGCGTGTCTGGTGCCTGTGCTCCACAACAAGAGAGGCCACGACAGTGAGAGGCCCGCACACCGCGATGAAGATTGGCCCCTGCTTGCCACAACTGCAGAAATCCCTCGCACAGAAATGAAGACGCAACACAGCAAAAATAAATTAATTAATAAACTCCTACCCACAACATCTTCTTTAAAAAAAAAAAAAAGTGCCATCCCAATCAAATTTAAATAAATTAGAAAAATAAAACAAAATAATTTTCACAACTATAAAGTAAAAGACTTATGTGCAAATTACTTGGAATCAATGAATATTATTTTCCAGCTATATAGACAAATATAGTTTCAATTTTTAAAAAAGATTTAAACTTAAAGATTTGAACAAGTGAAGCTACAAGATGCTATTTTTGTTTTATTTTTATTATTTTTGTAATTTTTTAAAGAATAAAAACTTAAAGAATGCTTTGTGGATCTATATATTGCTTTAAAAATAGTAAAACTCACAATGTAAGTAATAGAAATTTATGCACTAAAATTAAAATAATTTGTAGTAATTTCTTTTGTTAGGATATGTCATGTTTGACCCTGTTACAATGTTTTGAACTATGTAAAATAATGGTTTATTTCCAAACCTAAAAATTGTTTTAAAAATCTTATTAACAATTCCAGTTGCTACTATCTTAGCAGATCAGTTTCTTCACATTTTGCTGAAATACAGTCAAGGAAAAACACTTCAGGAAATAAGTGTATAATAATTAATGAATTATGTATACTTTTACTACTCATCCTAAATCACCTTTCTGTAGAAACTTTAGACATGGGCAAGTGTAAATAGACTCAGTAATTTTTTATAATTTCCTGATTTTCAATTATATTCAAACCATGGATTTTCACAAATATTTTTATGAATTAATAGGGAAGGTATATTTATCAACTTAGGAGAACAGATCTATACAGTTTGCTAACATGATTGATGATTTTTAAAATATTTAAACATCAGAAGCCTGGGCCTCTGTACTCTTACCTGCTGGGCCCCAAAATGTTAGTAGTGATTCTGCGTCCAGTTTTCAAACTTTTCTCCACAAAGGAATCATGCCCCTCTCTTTCCATCCTTGAATGTCACTGCTGCTGGAAGCCGACTGTTCTTCACAATGATTTAGAAATCTTTGGTATTCTGGGACACCATTAGCTTAAAATCCTATTTACAAATGTGATGTTTTTGATATTAAATAGTGAAATATGTCAGCTTGTAGAACATCTGCATAACTTAGTAAGCCAATATTTTCCAAATGACCAAATACACCTTTTCTTTAAGAAAAAAAAAAAAGAGAAGATGAGTTTTGGTGTAAAATCCAGGAATATTCACACCCTTTCAAAGAAATCATTAAAATACTCCTCACTTTTCCAACTATAAGTGTGAGTGAGTCTGGATTTTCTCTGTATAATTAACTGAAACAACATATTGCAAATGACTGAATGCTGAAGCAGATATAAGAACCCAGCTGTATTATAAGGTAGACATTGTAGAGATTTGCAAAAATGTAAAACAATATCACTCTTCTAAGTTTATTTGTTTAGTAAAATATAGTTCTCATAAAAATATAGTGTAGGGCTTCCCTGGTGGCGCAGTGGTTGAGAGTCCGCCTGCCGATGCAGGGGACACGGGTTCGTGCCCCGGTCCGGGAGGATCCCACATGCCGCGGAGCGGCTGGGCCCGTAAGCCATGGCCGCTGAGCCTGCGCGTCCAGAGCCTGTGCTCCGCAACGGGAGAGGCCACAACAGTGAGAGGCCCGCGTACCGCAAAAAAAAAAAAAAAAAAAAAAAAAATATATATATATATATATATATATAGTGTAAATATATTATTCATTTTAACTTGTACTAAGTGTAGTTTCTTATTTTAAAATAAATTCATAAATAAATATATTTTTTTGATTTCCTAGTTTAATTTTTAATATAGCAAATATAGAAATATGTAAAACCACATAAAAACTTTTGTGGGTTTTCAATACTTTTTAAGAGTGTAAAGAGGTATCTATATTAAAAAAAACAGAAATGTTGATTCAACACATTCCTTCATTTTTTCGTTGAGGAAACTAAAAAAACACAGAGACTATGATCCACATTATCCAAATCACAGAATTAGTAGAAATGCTGAGACAAAAATCAAGGTTTTCTGAATTCTAATTATATTGGTCTCCTGAGGCTGTCCTAACAAAGTACCAAAAACTGGTGGCTTAAACAACAGAAATGCATTGTTTCACAATTTCAGAGACTATAAGTCTGAGATCAAGGTGCCAGCAGAGTGGGCTCCTTCAGAGGTCTGTGAGGGAGAATGCCTCTCTCCTAGCTTCTGATGGTTTGCTGTCAATCTTTGATGTTCCCTGGCTTTTAGATGCCTCATCCTGATTTCTGCCTTCATGTTCACACGATGTTCTCTCTGTGTGCATATCTGTGTCCAAATTTCCCCCTAGTCATATTGGATTGAGGATCCACCCTACTCCAGTCTGACCTCATCTTTACTAATGACATCTGCAATGACCCTATTTCCAAATAAGGTCACATTCTGGAGTGCTAGGGGTTAGGACTTCAGCAAATGAACTTTGGGGGACACCATTCAACCCATAATACAAGCCCAGTGTGTTCTTCCCCCAATCCTCCTATATATCAAGAAGTATTCTCTTTCCTAATTTCCTTTCTTTTCTCCCTACTGCATTCCAGTCTCACATTCTCTCAATATACCGACAGAAATACTCATATGAAATGCCTATAGGGAAAATTGATTCTCAGGAAAGCAACCATTATAATGGAAATAGAAGTTCAAAGTCAAGTTGGCTACAAAGAGGAAGTGCAACTTAAGATCAGCCTCAGATGATTTCAATAAACAGAGGTGAAGACAGGTAACATCTCAGGAAATTAAAGAGATGTCTCAGAAAGCTAACACATTTATGAACGAAGATCACAAAATGTTATCTCGTGCATTTACAGAATGTATTAAAACCTCACGTGTAAGGAAAATGTGATTTATCAAAAATTCTTGAGTAGCTAGAATGAAGTATGAATTCCAACCATGTCCCTTTTCTCTCCATTGACTATGATTTTGGGTGTTGGTGAAATGTATTCTTCATCTGAAGTGATGGATTATACTGGTGGAAAAAGTGATGTGTCCTATTCCCAATTCTGATAGAACTTGGTCCTCATCTACATGACAGTCTATAAGCCTTGCTCTCCTCCCTTTATAACTGCCTTCTTCTCCTTTCCCCCAAATACCCAACAGCTGATCTACTGTGAAGTAAAGGAATCAGAGCAGTCCCCAAAAGATTGTGCAAAGTATTAAGAATATAGTAAATTCAAAAGACTTTATGGAATTGAAATCACTTAATAAGGCACACTATCAGTCTGAATTCTCCAGAGAAACAGAACCTATAGGAATAGGAAGTTTTAGAGATTTCTTATAAGGAACTAGCTCACATGATTTATGGAGGCTGAGAGTCCCAAGACCTGCAGTTAACACGCTGGAGACCCAGGAGAGCTGATTGTATGGTTCCAAGTCCGAGTGCAAAGGCAGGAGATGCCTGATGTCCTGCAGGAAGACAGTCAAGCAGAGAGAGAACAAATTCGCCCTGACTCAGCCTTTCTGTTCTATCAAGGCCTTCAATGAATTGTTTGTGGTGCCCAACATTGAGGAGGGCAATTTGCTTTATTGTCTACTGATTCAAATGTTAATCTAATTCAGAAAAGCCCCTCACAGACACACCCAGAATAATGTTTAAACAAATACCTGGGCATCCTCTGGCACAGTCAAGTTGACACATAAAATTAATTATGACAGGTGCATAATAGTCAAAAATGTTCTGTGCTGAGAGAGATTAAATTACTAATGCAGTTAATTACAGAGTTTTTAGCCAGAATACTGTATTAAAATCTCAATTTAGATTCTTCTCCCTTTATGTGGCCCTCTGCCAATAGACACACACACACACACACACACACACACACACAGTACACACACACACAGAGGCAATTTTGAAAGACCTTTACTCAGCAACTTTTTGGACAGATAGCAGGGACAGTTTGAAATAATTTGGTGCTTTTTCTTCCTTTTGTAAAATACTGAGCACATTGAGGAGGCTAATTAGCTTGCCCAGGATGAGAGGAGAGAAGAAGACAGGAGGACAAGATGGGAGTGAGAGGAAAGGTGCCCTAGACCCTGAGCAGCACGCAGAGGTGGAAAGGCCTCAGCAGTGATGTAACTGGATACACAAACTGCTAGAAAACAGGATAAAATACATAATTTTTATATAAAAATCTATAACATAATAATACAAATATATAAACCAACTATTTTCAGACACTTTACCACAGGTAACACAGGACTGTGTCCCCTAAAAGAAGAGAAAGAAATCGGGTGAGCCAGGAATAGCTTTCTGCCTGGAGGCATTTCCCAGCGGGAGCTCAAGCACAGGAGACCAAGCAGAGGGAGCTGTCGTCCTGAACTGAGGAAAGAGAGGTCAGTGGCTGTTCCGGTGGCTGAAGCACCTAGGCAGCTGCACAGGAAGAAAGCTCTAGAAATCATCATGAGGCTATTTAAATGTATGCTGTGCTTGCAACACTGAGGCCATGCTAGAAATGCCCTCCCAAGCTTAAAAGCAAGCCTTTAGACTTGAGGAAATGTGACAGAAACTAAAATAGATTTGGAGCTAGCAAAAAAAAAAAATTCCCAGTATGATTTCTTCTTTGATCTGTTATCGAGATGCCTATTTATAAGTTTCCAAACATATGGGCTCTTTTGTTATCTTTGCCTTGTTGATCTCTAACTTAGTAACACTGTACTGAGATAACGTGGTTGGTATAATATTTGATTTACTGAAATATGTTGCAGCTTGCCCTATGGCTTAATATATTATCATTTTTGGCAAGTGATTAATGCGTGTTTGAGAAGAATGTAGACTCTCTAATTGTAGTCTGAACTACAGATATACATTTGCCAGTATATCTGGTTACCTTTAAGAATAAGAGATGCATACTTGGATTTTTTAATGTCAATAAAAATCAGTAACCTTACCCTTTCGGAATGGTCTCACCTTCAGCTGTGGGTAGCTTAAGTTGGAAACACAAGAGAAGAGCATATACTAGCTGGCAAGGTCACATGTCCACACCTGTGGCTACCTGGTCTCCCAAATGCTGCTGATGTTACTTCCAGTTGTATCTAGACCTCAGAAAACACACAAAAAAGTCAAGAGAATTAGAAAGCCCTTCAACAGAGGGGAAGGTAGCTGTGACAAATAGACATTTCAATAGGGGGAAGAAAAAGCTATTAAGATAAACTGAAGATCAAAGTGTCTGAAAGTTTCCTTAATACTAAGTTGACTAAAATAGTTTAGAAGAGATAAAGATTTACATAAAGAAGCATAAATCTCCAAAGAGAATTGACTCAATTTTGCAATTGAGTGGCGGGCGTGCTAATATTTGGTGGATGAGATTCAGAGGCGCAAAGGAAAGGCATTGTCCTGGGAGATGCCCTAACTTTCCTACAGTCCTGGGATCATCAGTGTAAAGAATGAGACTGTGAAGTAGTCCTGACAACAAGCTCCTTCTGCCGCTCAGGATTTAGACCACAGTCTAAGCCGCATTGTCCAATACGATAGCGGGGAGGCCACATGTGGCTATTTAATTTAATTTAAATTTTAACTTTAATAAAAATTAAATTTTCCTTTAGTTATTTCTTAAATTAAAAATGGAATAAAATTAAAAATTCATTTATTCCATCACATGAACCTACTTGAAGTGCTCAATGGCCACATACATATTAAAGAACACATCCTTCATCACAGAATGTTCTTCTGGACAGTACTGGCCTAGAGGGCACCTATGGTCTCCAGGAGGCTCTCTGTCTCAAGAGCAGGCTCAGCAGATTCTGGACAGGCAGGAGGGCATCAGAAACTCTGTGCTTATTCTCCTGAGTGAAGTTTGAGGGGGATGGAAACGAGGAACGGGTCCAAGAGGATGCTGTTGTGTGAGAAGATGATTGCCTGAGGGAGAACTAGCTAAATTATGAGGGATGAAAACAAAGGAAAAGTAGAGACCTTGACAACTGAATGTCCCCCTGAGGGAAGATAAAGGAGTCAATGAGGAAAAAAGTATTCCTTTTTCCACCACTGGAGCCCCACTGGGCTATGTGGTTAATCCCTAGCACAAAAGAGGTTATCAGACAATGTCAACAGACAGAGGGTGAAGGGAGAGGGGGGTATGGAGAACCTTGCTTTTATACGTTCAGAGGGTTAACTGTTCATGACTTAGGGGGGATTGGAAGATGATAAAACTTTTGGCACAGAAGACTCATCTTTAAAATTTTTAATTTATCTTATGAAGCAGCTATTTGGGGATTATGGCAATTGACATGATGGTCTAAGGTAGAAACTAAAATGTAAAATGAGAACTGTCATTTACATATTCTTTCATGATAGTTAAGTACATTAAGGAAAATTATGACAGGTATTGCTGGCAAAAGCATGCTGGTGGTTTTTGCAGTTTCCACACAAAAATGAAATTATGCTTTCAATAATGTTTTTCTGGTTATTGCTTTCTCTCTTTCTGAGATTCCAATTTGGTTCAGATGAATTTAAGAATATCCCACCAGTCGGGATTGACATATACAACTACTATGTATAAAAGAGATAACTAATAAGGACTTACTGTATAGCACAGGGGACTCTACTCAATACTTTGTAATGGCCTATGAGGGAAAAGAATCTAAAAAAAAAAAGTGGATATATGTATAACTGATTGACTCTGCTGTACACCTGAAACTAACACAACATTGTAAATCAACTATACTCCAATAAAATTTTTTTTTTAAAGATTAAAAAAGAATATCCCACCAAATAAGAAGACTTGAAGAGTTCTGTGCTTTGTTTTCAGTTAAGAGCAGTGGGCATGATCCAAGGTCCTGAAGAGCAAAACGAGCTTCGACTTTTGGCAAAACCGCCAGGAAACGCTTTCTACCAAGACCCATTCCTGCCTCTCCTGAGCAGTGAATCTTGTCTGATCCTTCCTGCAGAGCTGCTTTAGATATCCTAGATTTTCCCTTTTTGTGACTATTTGTGATAATTTTTGAAATCTCAGATATTTATGATAAATGCATCCAGAAGTTCCTTTTGATTCCCCAAGATTTGAGTGTATCACCTCTTAAGGGATATATATATATATATATATATATATATATATATTTATCACAGGGAAAATGTACAGTGCATTCTGATAATGTGTTTCATCCTTCACAATTTATCCATTTGGAAACCTCTATTGGGCAAAATCGCATAAACAAGGTTATATATGAAGAATATAAACTCAAAGAAATATTAAAGTTTTCTATAAAGATGAGATGTTGTGATTGATACCTTCTATGGGGATCTTTCTGGATAAACTGACATGACTTTGTTATCAGAATTGATTTCCATTTAGGAGGACATGCGCTTTGGCCTGATGACTTGCTATATATGAATCATCATTCCATTACCTGCAGGAAAAAAAAATGCTAGTTTCTTGTTCAGCTTAAGAGAATAAGAACTTAATTTATTGCTAACTTCTTAAGAACAAAAGTAGTTTTGTATTGCAAGTTTTATTGTCAAAGACTGCCTTTCTCTTTCCCTTCTATTTTTTATGCTCTTCATGTTCAAGACAATACAATTGACAGTTAATCAAGGGGCTTAAGAGCTGGATGCCCCCTAGGGTGCCTGGGGCACCTGGCAAACATCTTTCTTGGTACCCTTGTCTACATGCATAATTTGAGTCACCCCAAATCTAGAAGCCAGAACCATTCTGGTGGCCCAGTCTCATATGCCCCAGGAAATAAACATTGTCCTGCCTAGTGGGAGAGACATATTTGCCTGGGAGCCCTTCTGGAAATGGGAAGACCAAAATAATGCCATAAATGCAGAGCTAAGAGCTGCTCAGGGTATCTAGTGGACCCCATGCCTGGGATAGAAGGTAAGAGAGAAAGAAAGAGCCACAAGGGAGAAACCAGAACTACAGGCTCCCATGGATTCTGGACCAGGCTCAGGTAGCCCTTCTTAAACAGCACTGCCACCCAGCAGTTTCCAGGCACCCAAAGTGGACTTCAGGCAATTTCCAAATGTTATGTTAAAAATAATAATATATTTGATATCTGTCATAAATGTACATGACAGATGATGTATCAATGAGAATATTTAAATAGAAACAATGAGAAAATATAATAGAAATCTACAGAAATATTATGTAAAATGAAAATATTCAGTTACATCTGTCAGAAGAGATTGAGTAACCAAAATATAAGGATTTTGAGAGACAAACATAATAAATAATATATATCAACCTAGGTATACCAATGATATATATCAACCTATGTATACTAATAAGAAAAATTAACTTCTTTTCAATTATTGTGAAAATTTAAGAAATTGATCTGATATCACAAACACATGGACAAGCTCCAAAAAGTAGAATAGTACATAATGTATTCTCTGACAACAGAACAATAAACTAGATGTTATCAAAAGGAAGTAGGAAGATAAAGGAAGGACTAATTTCATTACTTAAAAGGGTAAATGTAATTATTAAAAAATCTTGAGTAAAATAGAAAATCAAAATAGAAAGTACAGAATAATTTTAACATACTGGTAACAAAACAGGTTATATTAAAATATCTAGAAGTTTCACTTCTGATTATGGTTAAGATCCTACTGGAAAGACCTTTCAAATAACAGCTATTAAGTCCTGGTCATTATAAAAAGATAGCTTCCTCATCACACAGCAGAGTTAAATGGATCGCGGACAATTCTGGTAAGGAGTACATAAATAAAGGAGAGAAGTTCCATGTTGTGCATTCACAACTTTTTTTTCCAGGCATGTGGGCTAATGAGAGCATTGGTGGAAAAATACTGTCATTCTTGACTGGGGTTCCAGAAGAATAAATCCAGGAAAACAAGGGCATTCGAGAAAGAGTAACCCCCAAAGGGAAAGAGCCAGACTGTGGTCACCAAATTTGATCTACCTAAATCTGTGAGTGACCCCAGAATAATAAACGTCCAGAGTGAACTCAAAGCCACCAGCCAACAACAGATCTAAACTCAGATCAGAGCTGCTATCTGAAAAGCAGAGCTTACAGTTTAAGTCTAATCAATATAATTGCCTGATAAGTCAAATGAAATAGCATTCATCACAGAAAAATAACAGAATCCAGTGCCCTCGTAACTTAAGTATCATAATATCCAACATGCAATTCAAGATTAGTTGACAGCTGACAAATCAATAAAATGATATACAGAAAATAAAAATCAATGGTCTGAGTGAATCATATATTGGAATTAACAGGATTTTAAAATAGCTACTATAACCATTCCCAAAGATGTAAAAAATATAAAGGCTTGTGATGAATCAAAAGATATAAAATATCTTTAGTTAAATAAAAATCATTTTTAAAAGACAAAATGGAAAGTCTAAAAATGAAAAATACGTTTGAAATAAAATATTCACTAGAGAGACTTAGCAGCTTAGAGATAGCAGAATCCATAATTTGACCAACATCTCTCCTTCTTAATTCTATCTTGGCAGATTTTTCTTTGCTTTTTTCTTTCTTCTTCTTTTACTTTTTTTTCCTTTTTTTTTTGTACAGGGTTGGAATCAGGAAATTGTGGATGAGAACATATTTAATTTACTAAATTAGAAATTTGGCATGCGGAGGTAAAAGCATAACAAAAAATTACACTTGATCAAAAAAAAAGGAAGGAAAAGGTGGTTATCACCAAGAATCAGGTGAAACAGCCAATCTCCTGCATTGCATACTTTAAAGCTCTTTTTAAAAAATTTACTTACTTACTTATTTATTTATGGCTGTGTTGGGTCTTCATTGCTGCGCGCGGGCTTTCTCTAGTTGCGGTGAGCGGGGGCTACTCTTCGTTGCAGTGCGCAGCCTTCTCATTGTGGTGGCTTCTCTTGTTGTGGAGCACGGGCTCTAGGTGTGCAGGCTTCAGTAGTTGTGGCTCATGGGCTCTAGAGGTTATATATGAAGAATATAAACTCAAAGAAATATTAAAGTTTTCTATAAAGATGAGATGTTGTGATTGATACCTTCTATGGGGATCTTTCTGGATAAACTGACATGACTTTGTTATCAGAATTGATTTCCATTTAGGAGGACATGTGCTTTGGCCTGATGACTTGCTATATATGAATCATCATTCCACTACCTGCAGGAAAAAAAAAAATGCTAGATTTCTTGTTCAGCTTAAGAGAATAAGAACTTAATTTATTGCTAAATTCTTAAGAACTGGGACCAGGGCTTGAACCCGTGTCCCTGCATTGGCAGGATGATTCTTAACCATTGCACCACCAGGGAAGTCCCGCATTGCATTTGTTAAAAATCACTTCTTATTAAGCAGAGACATTGGAGGTAAGGTGGTAGAGCTAAGAAAAAATGTCAGTAGCCCCACAGTTTTCTTTCCGTTTCTCAATTCATTATCTCAAGCCTCTTGCAAATTAGACTTTATAATATCTCTCTGTGATCGAAAATCCAACTGTATTTAGCCAAGGTAAAGGCAGCAAAATTTGATTTTTTACTACAGAATATTATAACAAATCCTGTTCCATTATACTTTATGAAATCTGCTTTATAGAAACCTCTACCAGAAATTTAAATGTTTCTAGTCTCATACATAATTTCTTTCTCTCAACATTATTCTCAGGTAAAAATGGATGCAAGTATAAGTCACAATGACATCCATAAAAAATGTCTCCTGCTCATTCCTATAAAAGATCAGCCTTTGGTAGCTTCCATCTTAGAGACAGATGCAACAGTTTACTTTTATAGGCGCTGCAAATTGCAGTGGTAACATTTTTCAATTTATTTTATTTGTTTGTCCTTAATAGATGTTGCTTTTATTTTTTATTTGTACCTGTGGTCTGACATTTCCTCTGCATCCATTTCCAGAACTTCTGAACCACAAAGCAATCCATGAGCTGATCCCAATCAAGTTGCTGACCACATCTACCTGCAATCAATGATAGTTTCATGTCACTTGAATTCTACAGAAGCAAAAACAAACAAACAAAAACAACCAAAATTTGTTAAGTCAAGAAATTCTGAAGTTGGTATTAGCTATTTCTGAAAATTCATTTTCCTACGGGCTTTGACTCCAAGCTCTCTGTGGAGACAGGCAAAATGTCATGCCGGCAAAGTCTGTTTTGTACTAGTCTCTACTTCCTAATTCTGTGTCTCTCTCATCTAGTGGTGCCTCCTGGCCTCACCTGCTCATCACCGATTCTAGTTCTGCCTTAGAAGGTTTAAAAATTTTTGATTGTAGACATTTTCCACATTTAGTTGGAAATAATGAAGAAACTTCGTACAAATATGTTGCATACAATCTAAAAGAGAGTAAAACTTTCAACCACAGATCCAGCTCCAAATGGATAATTTTGGGTATCAAATTGACTGATTGTCTCTTGATTCCCCTGATATCAATCTGGCAGTGCAACTGAACTGTGGGTTATGCTGCCACACTTTTGTGGATTCTAGGAGAAGACACGGGTTTCCTGAGTCAGAGATGAAGTAACTTTTATTATTCAGTAGCAAGAGTAACATGATTTTTTCCACCAATTTTGCAAGTTCCAATTTCTCCCAGGGTACGTGAGGGAGACTAGGTGGTATCTGCACACACAGTGGGTTGTGCTATAAGAAAGAAATCCGGAGCTTAGGTAAACCAAATTTTTATAGTAGTAAGAGGAAGACATTGTCATTAACTCGACTGCATTAGACAGTAAGCATGCCTACCCATTGCTCCAGAGGGAGAGACACTACTTCTGATTTCTAGGGCTATTAGCTAAACATCCTTGAAAAAATAATCCATAATTAAAGGCAGTTAGTACCTTGCTCATAAACCGGGTAGAAACAAGAGAGATCTGTGGATAATTATCTTCCAACAAATACTTAGCGGCTTTTATTTTCCAAAACCTTTTTTAATTTTTGACAAAATACCATCAAAATAAATCCATAAAAATTTTGAACACATTCAGGTTTCAGGCTATTTTTTAAGTCATTGAAATTTAGAAGGTTTGAGAGAAGAGTAGTTTGCTTGGCATACATAATGGGATTGTTTCCAAATAATACCCAGTTCTCTTGTCAAGTCCATCAGAGAGTCAGTGACTTCAGCGAGACAGGAAAATGTAGAAATACCTGCTGATAAGTCAACTTGGTTGAAGTTAGCAGGGAAGACCCACATGTTAATAGATGCCATTGTTCTCTGAGAGAAGAGACCTTTTAAATCACGATAATGGGAAATGGGGCCTGAAAGACAGCAATACCAAATCCTAACTGGTATTAGGTATCCAATCAAAATTGATCCTAAAACCATGGGACATATTTTCCTGCAAAAATATGTAATGTTTAGTGTTTCAACTCTCCAACAGAACAGGAAGTATATTACATAATTTCAGTAGCACTGAAGTATTAAGAAAAGTGACTATGTACATTCATAACAAAAGGCCCAAATTAAAGCTTTTTTATAAGAAAACATTTGGGTAAAATTGATTTTCAGCATTATCTGTAAATTGCAAGAAAACTAGCTTGCAGTGGGGAGGATAAAAAGATAACTAAATGGGCAAATACTTAGCTTTGTTTTTCAAATACCTGAAAAGTTGAGTTTTTCTATTTTATATGAAAGTGTGTCTTTAAAATGTGGAGCCTAATTAGCAAGCAATAAAACTGTCTTGCCAAGTGGTTCTAAAGGTCTAGCTCATTAATAATATAAGAAGAATCTTCATTAAGCTAGAAGACATTGCTACTTTAAATATATTACACATGATCTTATAATTTTGGGTTTTATAGTTTTAATTGAATGTTTGCACCACTTATAATGTCACAGCCTTTATGATTTCACTTAACAATTGCCATCTGAAACTTTTCACATTATCCTGTAAGTCTTAACAAAATATGTGTGTGTGTGTGTGTGTGTGTGTGTTTTCACCTAGGTTTCCTTTTTAAATAAAAAGATTAGGCTTTTAGACAGGCACAACAAAAACATTACTTTCTGGTTTTAATTTTCCTGCAATGACATTAATTATTTATTCCACAGTTACTGAACACCGGATATATATAAAATATCATGTTTATCACTGGCATACTTAGATAAATATGTCACAATCTTACACTAGTGAAATTTACAAGCAAGTAGTCGATTCAGATATGCAAACAATATTTTCCTAAGAACAATTTTTCCTAGCTTGAGCTACATAACTCTGAAATACTTTTTTATCAGATAATTTTCATTTTTAGAGCTAAATGGGTCTTTAAAACTCATTTAATATAACTCCTTCAGCTTTTAAATAAGAATAAAGAAGTCCAGGAAGATTGTTATTTGTCCAAGTGTCCCTGTAACCCTGGAATTAGAAATAAATCTCCAAATTCAAGTCTAAAGCTTTTTCTGTTGGTGAAAATATCTGAAGCACAGTACTTATGGTAGATCACCAAACCTTGAAATATTTGTGGTAAGTAGCAAAGACACCTCCTAAGAATGATTTTTCTCATTTTTATATAAAATATGATTTTAAATAAATATGAACAAATTTGATATTATTAAAAATTATGGTTTGTTAATAACATTTTATTTTTGAATTATCATTTGTTATAGTTACCAGTTTGCCAAACTACTTTAAAATAATTTTAATTAATTTACGCTCTGTAGAGTTCAACTTAATTATACACATTTATACTTACTGTATACTTATTTATATTTATATATTATACTTATTTATACGTATTTATCAGTATACATATTTATACTTATTCCTGTTTTGTACTCCCCTGAAAAATTATTAAAGGACACATACTTGAAAAGTACTTCAGACATTTAGATGAGGGGAAAAAATTCATGAAACTCAAATTTACTTACATTTGTATCAATAATTATTAAAAGATTTAGCCTAATGCACACAAGTTAAGGGTATGTTACCTGCCTAAAAGATATCAGTGCTTTAAAAAAGGGCCAATGTCATGTCAAATACACCTTCTGTCTGCTCTATGTATCAAACACTACTACTAAATAATAGCTCTTTTGTCTCTATGGTCCTTATGAATAGAACATGTATATTGAGAGTTTTTGTATTTTTGCTTTCATCTATAGCTGTAAGAGGCACAGAATGTCTCCCCATTACCAAGGGAAATGTCAGAAGCCAAAATATACTTGATCAGTATAAAACGGCTGCCAGTCTAGACCATTAAGGCCCCCAAAAGTCCACATATAGTAGTACGTTTGACTGTGTACTTTGAGATTTCATATACTTATATTGATATTCATATACTTATATCAACTATATATTACATATAATATGTTTAAATATGCACATACATAACATTATTAATTATAATTATCAATTATATTATCAACTGATCAAATATATATCAATACATAATTGATCAAATATGTATTAATTATATATAAATACATATACACCTATACACACATATATGTATTCAGTATTTATTTGAAATATTTACATCTAGGTCCAAAGAGAACTCTAGCAGAGAATATCTGAATTTAGCTTGCAAAGGAGTGGTTTAATTATTCTTTTGGTTGCTAAAATGGATCAGAGACCAATTCCAATGTGCGTAGGGGATGGCTTTCCCCCCACACCACCAAGAAATGCTTAGGACACCAGCTGGGTTTCCTACAATTCAACACAATGTTGACACTATCTACCAGGAAATAGCATCTGTTCCACAGGTTACGGGCTCAGTCTCACAAGATCACCCTCTACCCCAGGGGCCAATCGCAAGCCTAAGTTAACACCTGTGCATCTGACCAATCGGCTATACACTGAAGGTTGCAAGGATCCCCCTCCTTGGATTTCGGATGCTAGTTTCAAGTCCAGGCTGTAAACTGTACTTCTGACTAACTGGCTCTAAAACAGAGGTTCCCATGACCTCCTCCCCCTTTGGATTCATTTAATTAGCTAAAGCAACTCAAACTCAAGGACACATTTACTTACATTTACCAGTTTATAATAAAAGGATATGATAAAGGACACAGATGAACACCCAGATGGAAGACATGTGTAGGGCAAGGTATGCGGGGAGGCGTGTGGAGCTTCCCTGTCTTGCCAGGGCTCGTCACTCTCCTGGCATCTCCATGAGTTCACCAACACAGAATCTCTGAACCCTATCCTTTTGGGTTTTCATGGAGGCTTTATTACACAGTCATGACTGACTAAATCATTGGCCATTGGTGACTGATTGCACCTCAGCCCCTCTCCCCCTCCCAGAGGTTATGTGCAGGGGGCGGGAGATTCTGAAAGTTTCAGCTGTCTGATTACAGGGTTGGTTCCCCCGGCAACAAGGCAGCATTCTCGTTACCTGAGGGCTTTCCATAAGTCACCTCATTAACAACATAAGACACCTTTATGGCTCCCATCACAGGAGATTACAAGGTTTTAGAGCTCTATGCTCTAAAACAGAATGGGGTCAAAGTCCAAGTATAAATTTTTCTTGTTATAAATCACAACATCCCAGTCCCAAAGTACAGTCTAGCACCAATTATATGAAAAATTCTTTCCAGGATAAAAAATTATATGCCAATCAGAGGATTAAGATTTTGGAACTAATGTTGTTTCCTCTGTCACCTGACCTGAACAACATGCTGAAAACAATACAGAGCAGTGATGAGTCAGATGGAGGCATTTCCTAGGCTTGGACAGCAAGCTGGAGGGCATCTGACATCAGTAACGTATTGATCCCACAGGAAATACACTGTTATAGTCAATATCATAAACTGAAGGTTTAAAAGCTTACATTCTCTACTCAGCCAGCAACTACTGTGTACCTATGTGCTAGGCACATTTCACTTATCATGAGTGTAGGCATTATTTACCTAATTTTGAGTATAAATAAATTGACATTGACCCCAGAGTGGTTCAGTGAATTGCTTAAGGAGACAAAGCGAGTCACAAAAAGAAGTTCTTTCTAGACATAAAATTTAATGTCTTTCCCTATGTTTGTTTGCCCAGGTAATTTGAGGTAGGAACACATTCCCTTGGCACTTTCTCTGCTATGATATAAACCCCTTGATCAGCAGCAATACTCTATGGAACACTCGGATGGTGGCCAGGGCCTTCAGTGAGCACATGGATGTGGTGCTAGCAGAAGCATTGTGGCAGGGAAGACAGATCCACCTGCAGGATACGTTGTCTCTCCCAGTGAGGATGAATCAGTGTAATCAATCACCCACCAGGTGGCTGGCTGGTACCCCTGGGAACAGTGCCATATTAGGGGCTCAATAGCATTTACTGTTAGCAAGGTAGACACTCATCAGTAGTGGTAGCCAGGTCAGGTAAAGGAAAAGGAAGACTGTGCTGTAGATCTCATGCATCACTGCCACCGTGACACATCATTCATGAGCCTATTATGCAAACATTGGGTTGGCTGATGAAAGTGGTTGACATCCTCAGAGTGCTTCATTTTGTCCTTTTAATTATTAACAGCCTCCTTAAGATACCCTTTTTTGGTATTCACATGAGGCACAAATATCTTCACACTGTGCCGACTCCAAGTGACCCATCTATCTACCTGCTTCTCCCCTAGACTTCCTTTTTACCCATCTTACAATCCTGTTCCTTCCAAGTTCCTGACCATCCAGTGCAAAAGGAAAATCAAAATGCTAAGAGAGTGCTCTGAAATGGAGCCTGGAGACCACTGAGGCAGTGTGACTTATGCACATCTCAGCAGGATGGAATCTGACCTTCTGATCACTTATCTTCTTATGGCAGGCAGCCAGAACATCTGCACAATGTTCCAGAAACTCAAGACACTCATCGGACCCTTATACTAAGATAACTCAAGGTAGCTTATCTGCTTATCAGACCCTTACTCCAAAACAACACGGGACAGCCATCTCTTAAGGACAAATATTTCCTTTCTTGTGTCAGAGTAGAGCCTCATGGTTTTTGCAATTTACAAGCCCTGACTCTATCTCTTCCCTGGAACACGTTTTCAGTTTTACCTGGATCTGTGTCTCCCAAATTGCAATTCTTAAGACTCCAAATAAATTCTTTTCTTACTTGCAGCCTTCTGTATTGTTGTTTTTTTTTTTTTTTTTTTTTGCTTTGGTTGACATCAGTCAAAGTCTTAGCAACTTCCCTCAAAACGTTGTAGATATATATTCTGGCAACTCACTCCAGATAATCTAACCAAACAAATTTTGGCCAATGGGAAAATGTTTCCTTTACTGCTATCCTTCAGCATCATGTCTGAGTTGAGCTACAATGCTGTAGTCACCCACTTTCAGTTGGTACCAGCATTTCTTGCAGACCTACTTATTTTCAAACTATACCGAGTTTTTTCTTCTTCTGTTACCTGGTCATAAGCTACTTCCTATGACAGACTGAGAGAGAGGAGGCAATGTAACAGGAATGGTACTGAAGGAGTCTGAGGCACCCATCGCATAATGTAGTTCTGAGTTCATTGCCTTTCATACAGCCTTTCCAGTTGGTGATAAATTGCTACTGCTTATACCCACCTGTATGGCTTACTGAGTAAGATAACATCCAGTTCATGACAGAAAACTTACGCTGCATGGGCAACTGCATGGTGTTCCACAGTTAAGCATTCACTCTCTAACAATGCCCAGTAGCAAACACGGTAGCTTTCACCAAGCCCTGTAGCAAACACAGCACAAGGCCCAAATATAAGGAATTTGTGTATATCTGTGCACACAGAACAAATACCAGGAATTTAAAACAGTAATATTAAATACATTAAATAGTAAATTAAATACATTAAATATTAAATACATAATATTAAATACATTAAATACATTTAATGATTTACAGGAATAGGCATAATAGGAAAAGCGTCATGAATAATTCCACTCTTATACAATTTTCCCCAAATTGATCTATAGATTTCACACAATTCCAATCGAAACTTCATGAAGCTTTTCATAGAGATTAACAAGCTAATTCTAAAATTTAAATTGAAATGCAAAGAACATAAAATAGGTAAATAAACTTTGAAAAAGAGGAACAAAGTTCGATCCTGACTTCAAAATTTAATTTAAAATTATAGGAATCAATACTGTACAGTATTGCTATGAAGATAAGTATCTAAATCAATGAATACTCTAAAGAAACTAGAAATTGTGCATTGGGAAATGACAGTCCTTGTACCACACAGTCCCTGAATAACACATGATGCATATAGAAAAAAATAATTAAACTTGACTCTTATCTTACACTGTATAAGAAAATTAAATCACAATGCATTATACGTACATTAAACATACAAGCTAAAACTCCAAAACTTTTAGAATACCTAGGAGAAAATACTTCAGTCTTGCAGCAAGCAAAGATTCCTTAGCTAGGTAACAAGAAGCAAAACCTTCAAAATAATTGGGAACATGAACTGAATCTAAATTTTAAAAAATTTGCTCTTTGAAAGTACATCGATAAAAAAAATAAAAATGCAAGTAAAGATATGAACGTCCTGTGTATGCTTGTGTATTCTGCACTCTTTATTAGATTAACAGAAAACAAACATAGAATAAATAAAATTACCAAAGCAAAATGTCAATTCTATAAAAAGACCAAAAAAAAAAAAAAGAAATAGAAAAAAAATTGACAAATCTCTGGCAAGTCTTGAAAGAGGGAGAGAGAGAGAGAAAAGGCAGAACAATAAAAAATTATTAAGATATAAGAGGAATATAACTCAGACATCACATTAAAGACATTAGAGTACAATTTTTTTGAATTTTATTTACTTTGTTTTTTATAAGCAGGTTCTTATCAGTTATCTATTTATACATATTAGTGTATATATGTCAATCCCAATCTCTTTATTGATAGGCATTTAAGAGAACCATATACCATGTTTACAGATTGAGACTCTCAGCATAATAAAGATGTCAACTCTCCCCAAACTGATCTACAGTTTCAATGCCATTCCAGTAAAATCTCAACAGATCTCAACAGGTTGTTTATGAAGTCTGGAAAGCTGATTTTTAAATTGATACGGTAGAGCAAAGGGCCTAATTTTTTTTTAAAGTTTGTTAAATAACAAGGTAGTGAGAATTGTCTTAACAGATATCAACATAATGCTGTGCCATACGCTATGATAACTAAGACAGTGTGGTATTAATACAAGCATAGATATGCATAAACAATGCGATAAAACAAAGATCCAAGAAACAGACTTACCCATAGTCAGTGGAATGTGCTTTATCGCAGAGCTGGAATTTCAGATCTTTGGGGAAAGATCTATTTTTCAATAAATGGAGCAGCAATTAGGAGTCTACCTATAGAGAAATGAAATTAGACTCCTACCTCTCAAAATAGATAAAATTTAATTCTAGTGTAATGAAGATCTAAATATGAAAGGCAAAATTATAAAATATTATAAGATAATAGAAGAAAAAATGCTATGACCTTGGGAAAGAAATGGATTTCTTAAACAGGACACCATAGCATATATTGAGGAGGTCACAAAACGTTGAAGTTATAGCATTAGAAGGATCTTCCACGTGGACTTTCAAATATCCCAGGATATATGGAGGACATGGAGTAGAGAAAAAGAGAACAGTGGTTAGAAGAAGGAAGACAAAGAAGCAAAGGCCAAAAGCCTCTATGATTTATGAAAGTAGCCATTAAATCAGAAGACGACAAAAACAGAGTGGAAGATGGAAGTATGGTGCATGGCATGGGCCTCATAAGAGGATAAGATTTTGCACACAGGAGAACGTATAGAACCTAAGAGCAACGATGGAGTGCTAAGAGAATGGCTGCCTCTTGGTGGTACATAGAGTATGGGGAGAAATAATAAACCAGAACTCAGGAGTGCTGGCTCCCTAGGAGATTGTACCTTGGGGGAGCATTGGATTTCCTTTCTGCCAAAGGGTTAAAGAGGACAGAGGAGGACTAAGAAAATAATTGTATTTATTTATAATGGTTTTCTCATCACAGAGGCCACGGTAAAATTGAAATATAATGGGAAGAAGATAGCAGTGGAGTAAGTACATAGTATAAAGACAACTATAGGGACTTCCCTGGCAGTCCAGTTGTTAAGACTCCATGCTTCCACTGCAGGGGGCACAAGTTGGATCCCTGGTTGGGGAACTAAGATCCCACATGCCGTGCGGTGCTACCAAAAATAAAATGTTTTTTTTTTAATTTGTAGAAAAAATAAAGACAACTATAACTGAATTCATTGCAGAACTTAAATAATAATAATTATTGCTAGCATAACATGACAAGATGAGAAGCACTGCAGAGTTAACTGACCCAGTTCATAGTCCCAGGAAAATCTCATGTGTTGTGTGAAGTATAACAAGGTCAACAGTGGGAGCACTTGTTTAGATGTTCCCAAAAAGGGTAGCCACTATGGACACTGAAACAACAGGAAAACTGGGCTCTGAAGAGGACTCAGCTCAAAAGAGGGAAGAGGTGTGCATGAAGGCAGAGTATTGCCCTGTCAGATGCATACATCTGGCATCTCAAATTTTTCACCACTCTGTGCATGTTCACAAATGACCATGAAAGTGTTGCAGTATTTATTTTAGGTTACAAATAAATTTTAGCCAGTAAATGAATTATCAACTATGAAATTTATGGAATATTTCCACAAACAATGAGGATAGACTGTATATACTAATGGTCTGCAAGATTTGGTCTTCAGATGTCTTCTGTTGGTCCTAATAATGATAATCAATAATATGCTAAACACAGATCACATTCTTCACTTGTTTAAATACTTTTATATTTAAATATTTATATATAAATCTCTTTATATATTTTAAAATTGGAGATTTAATACTTTTAAAATGATGGATTTTAGCTGCTCTTTAAAATTTGGAGGATGTGGCAACAATTAGGTCCCAGCTCCAGTATGGCAGTAAAATCCACTAGACCCAAATAGTGGCTGAACACTTTGGAGGGACAGGGCCTGTGCTCTCCAGTTCCGTCTTTTGAAACACCTGCCTGCTACGTTAACTGACATTGGCCAATGTTGGTGTTGAGTTTGAGATCCCTCCTTTAGAGGTCTTTAGCACAGTCTTGTTTTTCTCCACAAGCAAACAACCTATACCAGTAATTCCAAATCATGCTTGCCTTAGAATTTCCCAGGAGTTGCCATTTCCTGAGGATTCATGCACTGATGGCTGAGCAAGTAAAACTCTTCAACTGAAACACTGCCCTTTACTCTTTGTTCAGGAAGACCTGATTTCCTAGGAAATGTGTCTAATATTATTGGATAAAAAACACTTTTCAACTTACAACTTTACAAATAAATTTCTTAGGCTCCCTTAATTTAGTGAGTTGATACAATTCTGAATAAATTTAGTTCTGCCTCTAGGACAACCAAGTCTTGAAGAGAAAATTCTTCCAAAATTATAATTCTAATCCCAGAGAATCCTATGTCATTTTCATTCGTTTGGGTTATTTCAAATACTAACTACACCTCTTATCCTGTTAATACCCAACCCCTTGCACTGTAATTCCAACATTTGAGTGGCCATTGCAAAGGTGTGCTTCGAGCTCAGTTTCTAGGGTAATGATTTTACTTAAAATGTCACTGAGTCTTTGCCTTATGTCTAAAATCCAATATGGTGTTCCCTAAAATGAACACCAATTAGAGCTAAGTCTAAAGTGGCCAATCTGAGCATAGGAAACATTCAAACGAGATACAAGTCCAACACAAGAAGCCTTAAAATATAATTTAGATATTTATTTTTTTAGGAGGAAGCATCATGAAGTAAAACTATCTTAAAATCCTCTTTAGATATTTCTCCATCTTACTAGAGGTTCATACAAAGCACTGCTTTTAAATACTGCCATCTTCTTTCTTCAGTCTCCCTTTTCAATGCTGTGAGGCTCTTTCGTTGACATCCTTCCTTTTATAAGCAGTAGACAAGAACTACTTTAAAGTCTCACCACCCAATGTACAATATCACTCTGAGCCTCACTCCTCTGAGTCTCATCATACTAATTTTGAAATTTTAAAAATGTACTATGGTTGAATGCCTATCTGTTTCCTCCACTACACTGGGAATTATTTTAAGTCAGAGACTATCTCTTTAGTATCTCTTCGGACAAGCTGATAGCAGGTATTCAACATATGTTAAAATTGAATGTCCACTAGTACCAGGTTTTTGTCAGTGGAACACATGTATGTGTTCAGTAGAGATTTTCAACACATGTTGCTTCAATTTATTAGGCAATGGCATGTAAGATTCAGAGAAAGTGGTATCAACTTGAAGACTTGGATTGAAGAAGCTTAAAACTTTTGCAGCCCAGGCAGTTAACCTTGAAGATTGATGGAATATTATTTTTAGAGCATGAAAAAAATATAGGCAGTTGCTTTATTTTTTTTAATAGTTATTAATGGTAGCTGTCAGGCATACAATTATTGACTGAAGATGAGTCAGATTGGCCATAAAAAAATGTGTGTCCTGAACACAAACGGAAGAAAAAAGGTCCTGTAATTGTTATAAGCTCACCAAAGAGAGTCTACTAATTAAATAGTACAGTGTTTACCTGTAACAGCCATTATAGGAAACTAATGAACTTGTTCAAAGGATGCAAACAAGTTCTCACCTGCTCTGTCAGTCAATAATACTGGAAAGAAGCAATTTCCATCACTGTAGGGACTCACAAGTTAATTCAGAAACCACCAGATTTTAATGAGCCTCAAAGCCAACATACTGGGTGGTAAAGTTCAGCCATCAACCTTTTCGTCATATAAAAGTCATTTTTAAAATATAAAATATGGCATAAAATTGTACAAGTCTCTACATCACTCATTCTATCTAGAAAAGGAAGGGGAGAAAAGAGAAAAAACAGAAAGGTGGTCTGTTTTGCTAGGGCTATACTGCACTCAACAAAAAGCAGAAGAAACTGATTAAAAATGAATGAGTTAATCAAAATCTCATTGTTTACTGTATATTCAATAGTCTTATCAGAAAACATTAACCATGGCACATAATGAGAACAGAGTAAGCAAGAAAGGTCCTTCTGCCCCATGTATACTAGTACATGATATATTAGTACTCTCAAATGTATAGCTGTTTCTATAAAAATATATTGTTTTAGAATAGAAAACTATAAAATTACATTCAAAACAAGTATTTAACACTGAATTATATGAATAGTTGTGTTTACTGTAAAATGAAGTTATGTAGAACAATTGATTTATAGTTAATTAATATTATGTTCTCTGAGACACTAGTCCACCATCTTCTTGGTCTGCTGGCTTTCCAAATAAAGTCACTATTCCTTTTCCCAGCAACTTTTCTTTTGATTTATTGGCCTGTGGTGCAGGGAGCAGTACTAGCTTAGACTCAGTAACAATATGAATTCTTTTATTTTTTTTCCTGATTTTTTGCACTAGCTAGAACCTCCAGTAAAATGATGGATAAAAGTGGTGAGAGAGGACTTCTTTACCTTCTGATTTTAGAGAGAAAACATTTGGACTTTACCCATTAAATAAAATGTTAGTTGTGAATTTTCATAGACATTCTTTATCAGGCTGAGAAAGTTCCATTCTATTCCTAGTTTCCTGACAGTTTTTGATCATAGTAGATGTTGGATTTTGTTAAATTATTTTAGAAAACAACATGAAATAATCATATTAATTTTCTTTTGTAGTTTCTCATTATGCTGAGTTACACTGATTTATTTTCAAATGTTAAACTAACCTTGCAATCCTGGATAAAACCCATTTGGTCATGATGTATTCTTTGTATAATGTTGGATTTGATTTGCTAAGTTTTTGTTAGGAAATTTTTCATCTATATTCATGAGGAAAATTGTTCTGTAGTTTTCTTTTCCAATCTCTCCCATTATGGTTTGGGTATCAGGGTAATTCTGTCCTCATGGAATGAGTTGAGAAGTATTTCATCTTCCTTAATTTTCTGCAAGACTTAGGGCAGAATTAATATTATTTTCACTTGAATGTTTGATTTACTAACGAAGTCTTCTGAGCCTAGAGGATTGTTTGTTTTTGTGGGAAGGATTTTAACTATAAACAATTCTATTAATAGGTACAGGGCAGCTAAGATTATTCATTTTTTTCTTGAATTAATGTTGGTAAACTTCTGTAGTTCATCTAAGTTGTTTAATTGCATTTATCAACAAACAGTTGTTCATAATATTCCTTTACTATCCTTTTAATACCCGTAGAATCTGTACCGATATCATCTCTCTCACTTCTGATTTTGGGAATTTGTCTCATCCCTCTCCCTCTCCCTTTCTCTCCATCTCCCCCTCCCCCATCTTCTGTCCTCTGTCTCTTCTTCTTCTCCTCCTCCTTTTCCTACCCCTCCTCCTCCTTCTCCCCCTTCCCCTCCTCCTTCCCTCCCTCCCTCTTCCCCTCCCCCCTCCCCTTCCTTCTCCTTCTTCTCCATCTCCTTCTTCTCCTTCTCCTTCCTCTTCTTCTTTTCTTCTCCTCCTCCTCCTCCTCCTTTTTCTTCTTCCTTCTTCCTTCTTCTCTCTCTCTCTCTCTCTCTCTCTCGTATGCCTGGGGTCTTTGCAGAGGTTTATCAATTCGAACTTCTCAAAGAACCAGTTTTGGGTTTCATTGGTTTTCTCTTTTTTGGCTTTCCCCCCCTATTTTATATTTCATTGATTTCTTCTCTCATCTTTGTTATTTCTTTTTGCTTGCCTTGGACTTGACTCTTATCTTCCTCCCTTTTTCAGATAGAAATTGAGGTCCTTGATATATATTTTTGTTTTTTTTCCCTGAAGTTCTGTAGGTTTGACGTACTCATCACTCTCTGTTTCACTTGCATACATCTATTTAATTAAATATCTTGAACATCAAAAATGACTTTAGAGAAGAATGCAACATTTGCCCTTCCTGGTTAACCCAGAAATAACTTAAACCTTTTTTTTCCTAGTTTCGAATATTTTCCAGGAGTTTTCTTAATGAGGGGGATGCTATAAATAGGTAACAAAGATGATCCAATCACCCAGAATTCTCAAAAAAAAAAAAAAAAAACCTTTAAAATTTCCCCTTTGTCTATATCAAGATATAAATAAACTTAAGGTAATCCTCTTGATCACTTTCCTAATATTGTTTCTTAGATGGTCCATAAACTTCTTTAAGTTGATTTTCTCATGATTTTGAATAAATTTTATCAATGCTTCCCCATCTTTTATCCTTTTTCTCTTTCTCCTTAGACTTCTTGGACTTCTGTTGTATCAGTTTTATAAGTATATACTGAAGTTAGATTGCTTGGGTTTATGTGATATCTCTATCATTATTCATGGCTGGACCTTAACCTCTTTAGCTAATGCTACATAACACATCACTCAAAGCTTAGTTCTTTAAATAACAATTTATTATTATTTTATCTCTTGATTTCATAAGTCAGGAATTCATTCCGTGCTTCTCTCTGTTCCATGATTTCTGGGGCTTCACCTGGGATGACTTGAGTGACTGGGGGCTGCAATAGCTGGGTGATAGCTGGGGGTCTTCCTTTTCCTCCATGTGTTCTCTACAGATAACTAGCACATCATGGCCTCAGCGGCTCAAGATAACAAGGAAGACATTGCAGTCCTGTTAAAGGCAAGCTTGAAATTGGCATAGTATCAATTCTATCATACTCCATCATCAAAAAAGTCACAGGTTCAAGGAGAAGGGAAACAGACCCCATTACTCTAGGAGTGTCAAAGAATTTGCAGCCCTTTTTAATGCACCTCTATGTGTATCAATAGATACTAGTATTCCTAGACAACTCCGTAATTATGTAACATTGTCATAGTCATTAAATTAAGATGGCTTTTCCTTATAAGCTATCTGGATACCAATACTTTTTAATAAAGGTTAATTGTTGACTGATTATAGAATTTAGCCATGCCTTCTGTTGGAGATTTGAAAAGCATAGTAAAAATTGAAGAGGAAGAAAAATTTGAACATAATCCATCCAGAGGAAGCCACTCTTAGTTTGTAAAGTTTCTGCCAGTGTTTTAGTTTCTTTTTAAACTTTTTTTTCTTATTATAATAGAGATAAATGTTAAAATTTTGATGATAAATGTAAAAGAAAAAAACCCTAGCTTATAAATAATCAAGGATAACATTTTATTATATTCCTTCTTAACCTTTTTTTTACTACACTTATACTATTATGCCTCATTGAAATAATATACAATATTTATATTGTGCTGCTTTTTGTAGTATTTCTAAGCATTTTTCTCCTAACTGAAATACAATTAAACTCTTTCACTTATCAAACATATGTTGAGAGCCTCATATTTCAGACAGTCTTCTAGGTTGTTGGGAAACTTATATTCTAGTGAGGGAAGACAAACAACAAACAAATTAATGAGAAAATATAGGAAGTGATGATTGCTGTAAAACTAAACAGGGTGCTGAGACTAGAATTGGCTGCTTTGGCTGGACAGTCAGGAAAGCTGTCATTTATGAGATGCTATAGAAGTTGTGATCTGAATGATAAGGAGCCAACCATGAAAAGATCTAATAAAAGAGAATCCCAGGAAGAGGAGGCAGCAGATGGAAGTGCCCTGAGGCATTAATGAACTTGGTCTGTTTGAGGAGAAGAAAGAAAGCTATTATGGCTGGAACATGCTGAGCAAGGAGAAGAGAAACACATCATGTAGCTGAAGAGTCAGAAAGAGCCAAGACCACATAGGACCTTGGAGACAGGGTAAGGAGACTTAGAATTTTATCACAAGTGCCATAGGGATCCCAAAAGGATTTTAAACAGGGTTTTAATATAACCCAATTTATTTTTTTAACATCTCTCTGGCTACTGTATGAAGAATGAAATATAGGAGGTCCATTGAAGAAGGCAGGAGACTAGTTCAAAGACTATGATAGTAGCCTAGCTGTTGAGTGTTGGAAATAGGGCAACAAGCATTTATGAAAAGTAGTCATACTTCAAATATGATTGGACAATTGACAATAGTCCCCTATGCATTGGATCTGGCAGGAGCAGGAGGGAAGGAAATGTAAATGTAATGATTATGAGAACTAGATTATCATAGCATATTTCCATTCTAAATCAATTATCTGTGCATAATATATTTCTATCTTTTCTAGAGCTATATGAATAATAAAGTCATATATTTAAATATCATCTATCTTTAAGGTTCATATGCTCTCATTATTGTTATTTTTTAATGAATTCAACTTCAACTGCTCTGTTGAGAAAGCCGGGAAAGTTAATGTCTTGCAGATGAATGGACTGTCAATGCAGAAACTCACTACCACATAATATTAAAATATATTGTTTTTTTTTTTAAGAGAAAGACACCAGACTTGGCAAAATGTGACAAATTATAAGCTACTAAAGTAGTGATAGTTAGATTTTAGTGTCATGTGGAAAAAAAAGAGTCAATAATATTTTGCATTTACTATACAATGACCTCGGGTACTTCTTTGCTAGTAGTTGAAGGTTCAAAAGGATTAAGCAGGGGTTTCAGCTTGATCTAGAGAGACATAGTTTTGCACAAGAGAAGAGAGTCCTGAACTCTGTTCACCGGGATTTTACACAATTCTTCTTGTCTATGTGGAATCTCTTAACTACAGAGCTATGACTTAGAAAAGAAGCTCAGAAATCTTTTTTATCAAATCAATTTTTATTGGAGTAGAGTTACTTTACAATATTATTAGTTTCTTTCAGAAATCATTTTGATCTATGAAAAATTAGCACTCTTTCCCGTTCCCAAGCAAATCGCAATAGTTCAACACCTGTTGTTAGTCTTTAGGTGTTCATAAATTGCTAGTAGGTCATGATCAAAAAGCCAACTGTTATGCATTCCATTGCAAGAGGCAGAGAAAGCAAATAATAAGAAATTTTCTTTGGCTTTCTCAGCGACAG
Organism: Globicephala melas; assembly: GCF_963455315.2. Lineage (NCBI taxonomy): Eukaryota > Metazoa > Chordata > Mammalia > Artiodactyla > Delphinidae > Globicephala > Globicephala melas. The sequence continues at coordinate 54,132,973 of NC_083326.1, forward strand.
AGACAAGAAGGCAGGACTGTAAAATTAAAAAGTAAAATGTTGATTTAAATGGCCTCTTTGAACTCTTATGTAAACCTCCTCTAAAGAGTAACTGAACTTTGCATTCCCATCTAAATTTGTTAGTAATCTACCCCCACAAACATGAAATTCCATAATTAACATCAGATTTGATAGGTAAAGAGCTGCAGAATCATCATGTACTTAGTTTTAGTTTGATTTTTAAAATTCAAGTGAACAAAGAAACATTATTCAATGATTTCTAAGAAATGTGACAAAGTGGGGTGAGAATCCTGAGCCTGCTAGGAATAGCATTACGAACTCAATATTGTTAATAACCCTGTTTTTCTTTTTCTCTTGCAAAATTAAGATAATAATGCAATCATCCTCACATACCTGGTAAAGGTTAAATTTAAAAATATATTTCAGGTGCTTAGCAGGACACCGTGAGTTGTGCTTTTTTGTGTTTGTGATCGCTGTCAGGCACCATTCTTTGCCGAGTGGTGGCAAAAGGTCTGCCAGCAGCTTACATTTTACATCTTAGTCTTTATGAATCCCACTGAAAAATAAGAATGATTCTTCCCGAATGTCTTCATCAAAGGCCCTAGAATTGATCCCATGTGCATGGATTGAGTCATTGAGAACCAGAAACCCTATGTTCTGACTGAGCTGGACAGGACTACATGCTCACCCCTGGAGGTAGGAAGGAAATTCAGAGGCTTCCAAACCCCATGGATTGAGGAGGGTGGGAAGTTGTTTCCTCAGAGAATCATGGGTGTCTGACACAGAACCCCAATTCTACAACTCTAACTCAGTATTCCCTAACTATGCATATTACCTTGAAGAATTTCTAAAGTTCTCTGCATCTCAGGATTCTCAATTGTAATATACTCTACTTCATAAAGTTACTGTGAAATTTTAATGAAATTGTATACATGTACGTTTAACTAACTCACATTGGGCACATGGTAGGTACTAAATACATGTTAATTCTCTCTCTCTGTTCTCTCAGGAGCAATACAGAATAAGCACAGCATGGACTGATGTTTGAAGACACCTATAATGTCTTCGCTAATTTTTTTTCACTATTGCAAGCTCAGAGCCATCCGTTGTTTTTCTAATATCTTGGTTTTAAGCTAGTTCATCATTCTGGTCTCTTCGGCCTTTCATCATCCCACTTGAATTGTAGTGCCCAGATCAGAACACAGTATTTTAACTATTCCATCACGAACTTGGTTGTAATTTCCTTTGAGATTGAAAGTGAAAATACTTTCACTGATGACATGAGATTCTGTCACGACAGTGAGTGCAGCATTTTATTTCCGCAGATATTTGAGCCAACTAAAACCCTAGGCTTTCTCCACAAGCTCTGCTGGTAACCTATACTTCTTCTGACCTGTGTCTGTATAATTGCCCTTTGGAGCATAGCCTAGGAAATTTATTCCTATCCAGTGTTATCCTCTTAGACTTTGACAATTATCTATGCTTATTTATTTGATTAGTGACAACATCCTTTTCAGTATGGATCAACCACTCATTGAAGCTTCATGGCATATACAAATTTGACCAGTGTTCCCTGGTATCTTTATTCTCAATTTGAACAAAATCAGGACCAGGAGGTGATGAAGTCCTTCAGCACAGCACACATTTCCTTCT
>NC_083326.1:54870670-54939176 GCF_963455315.2 Globicephala melas
ACTTTCTAGCTTTCTTATCTTGGAGAAGAATGAATAGGATTCACATAGCGGTTATGGCCTTAAGGAAAAGAGTTTGTTTTTGTGAAACCTCATGTTATTCCCATTAACCGGTCTTCCTCCAACGATCCGTGATTCCACCACTTTGGCACTTGGTCATTGAATTAAAGTTCTGAGACAGCGAGAAAAGGGGAGATGGCGGGGGAAGGTCAGGGGGCAGGTGTCCCCTGAGGGAGTTCCTCGAGGCTGGCTGGTGTGGCCAATGTGTTCTGGAAGAGGAGATAGAAAATGCGGCTTCTGGCCCGACCTCTACCACCGCTGAGCTGTGTGACTTCAGGCTAGTCACTCAGCTTCTCTGAGGCGCGTTTTCCTCATCTCTACATTATGGGGGAGGTGACCGAGCTGTCACCAGCCATGTCTAACGAACACCCCGTGTTCTCACTGTTTGGATTTGTTGCTTCTCGGGTGGTCTCCTCTTTGAAGACTTTGACTTTCCCGCCAAGTTAGAGAACGGCTGAGGTGCTTAAGAATGAAATAAATACATTCAGTGACCTAAGATAATAATTAAGAAAATGAAATGATTGAAATCGACTTTTCAATGTGAAGTTAAACCCAGAGGTTGTTTTGGAAGCAGAGCCACTCGTAGAGTGTCTTTGGGGAAAGCACGCAAGCGGTTACAGTCGATTTAAATAAATGCTCTGGTTGCCATGGGAACCTTGGTTCCTGGTTCTGCAGGTGTTTGGGTGTCCATGGCGGGGCCCTAGAGCCAGGTCAGCTGGGTGTTCAGGGATGCCTTCGCTGAGGCCCAGGCCATCTTGCATCCAGCCAAGAGCACGCTGTTTTAACTCTTTGCTCTTGGAAAAACTCCTCTTCCTTGTGCTGGGAACATTAAGATGTTATTCATGTTTACTGAGTGTGAATAATGAGGCAGGTACTGTGTATGACAGTTACCCAGTGTTTTACATACTTTTTTTAAAACCGAAAACTGACAGACTGCCAGTGTTCAGATTACTTCCAGACTGTCACCCAAATGTTCTGATTTATCGTTGGTTACATGACTGTTTCACTACTCAGAATTAACTGCTTCTGTGCTTGACGAAGCACTTTTCTGGACTTAAAAATAACAATGACCCACTTGATAAAACGTCGTGAGCGTGGCTTTGCCTGACGAACGATTTTCCTGCGAGGATCAAGAGAAGAACAGAGTAGTTTTCAGTATGACAGCAGTTCCCACTGGAAAAAATAATGAAATGATGAAAACGAAGCTCACCAATAAGTTTTCTTCTTTCCTTCCTGTTTTAAAGTGGTGATGGGTGCTGAAAAAAAGTAGGGAGGTTTCAAACGAACCAAATTCCTGGTTCGAAAATGCTGTGGAAGCAAACTTTTCTGGGTGTGTCAGGACCCAGCTGCTTCTTTTTTTTTTTTTTTCCACCTAAAAAAATATTAGAAGATTAAGGAATACGCCTAAAAATTATTCTTTGCAGCATCAGCCTTTCAGGACAGTGTATTTTGCTGAGCATTTGGTTCAAAGAAATTTGAGACAGGTAGTTTAGATGAGGTCTTCTCAAGCTGACCTTCCGACAAAAGGGAATCTGCCGTGAGACTTCTCAGCTTTTCCCGTCGTTCTCCCATCTTTCTCCACATTTGTGATGGTTAGGGTCACTCGCATGTGCGGGCTTTACTAGATCATCTTGTCTGAGATTTGCTCATGGCCCGTTACGAGGTACTAGAGATTTCCCTCTTGCTGAAAGCTGCTTCCCTGCGTCTGCCCAGCCCGGATGCTGTTAAAGGATCGTGAGAGAAGTACCTAGATTTTTTTTTTTTTTTTTTCTAAACCATGGTGGTGAAAATGCCACTTGTGTTCTGCTAACTGAAGCTTTTCCGTGTATCTTGAAAGCGGAGCCCGAAAGCTGTGGTGGTGATTGCAACAGAGCTCGGGGCAGGGACGAGTTTCACAATCCAGCCCTTCACTAGAGATCTTTTCACCAATAAAGTGATTCTCTGGCTCTTGTTGGTTTCAACCCCAAGAGCTCTCACATGCTGGGGGGATGACGGCCTTGCGCAGGGAGGCATCGCGAGCCTTTCTGGATATTTTGAACATTACAGAATCTCTAGGCCGGCCGTGGCCCTGATGGTGCTCAGGCCTGGTTTATACATCAGGTGGCCCACCTTGGAGATGCCCCAGCTGCTGTCTGCTCGGGCAGCAGCTTTCCAGGACCGCAGTGCAGCGTCAGGGCCCTGGCTCCGTCATGATAAACGATGTGCCTGTTCTCATCCCAACATGTTGCGTCATCTTCTGGCCACTCTCAAGGTATCTGGGAGTCGTTCTGTTGCATCACTGCAGAAAACAACTAGCAAGATGTAACCCAGATTCCCTGCTCACTGACGGTGCAGGAGGGAGGGAAGGCAGAAATACCGTTCATGGCTTGTTTCCTGAACCAATTTGCACGACGCCCTCTAAGCCCTCCTTAGCAGAATCGACAGTGGGAAATAGCCATCCTGGTGAGGAGCCACTCTTTGTCATATGTCTAAAATGTTCATCTACATCTTTGACGTTTTGTGTTATTTTACACAAAATGGCAATTTGAAGGTGGCTGTAAAAAGGAAAATGCTGTTGTATTTTCCTTAATCACTGGTCCATACCTTCAAAAGTACAAAAATAAATATTAGGCCTGAGTTCCCAGTAGATAAAACAATTGGTTGTGTGTCTGAACAGTAATCTGATACATTAAAAAAAAAACAAAAACAACAAAACTCTAGTTAAATCCTCATTTTGAAACTCTGAAAAAGACTTAATAATGCTGGTTTGGGTTTTCTCTTCACTGAGATATATAATCAGATAGTCAAGACTATCTAGCACTTTGCTTTTGCAATTCTGATGAGATTTTTTTTCTTTTTTAATTTATTTTATTTTTGGCTGCGTTGGGTCTTTGTTGCTGTGCGCACAGGCTTTTCTCTGGTTGCTGCGAGCGGGGGCTACTCTTCGTTGCGCTGTGCAGGCTTCACATTGCGGTGGCTTCTCTTGTTGGGAGCACAAGCTCTAGGCATGCAGGCTTCAGTAGTTGTGGCACATGGGCTCAGTAGTTGTGGTTCGCGGGCTCTAGAGCACAGGCTCAGTAGCTGTGGCGCGTGGGCTTACTTGCTCCGCAGCATGTGGGATCTTCCCTGACCAGGGCTCGAACCTGTGTCTCCTGCATTGGCAGGTGGATTCTTAACCACTGTGCCACCAGGGAAGTCCCTGATGAGATTTTAAAGTACCTGAATGCATAAAAAAATATATATAAGGTGTATGTTATATATAAAATATATGCTTATATATAAAATACATATATTATATACAACATGTACATATATATATAAAAAACAGCTTTATGGAGGTATAATTTACATGAACTGTACATATTTAAAGTTGTATAATTTAACATGTGTCTGTACCTGTGAAACCAACATCACACCAGGATATGGAGAATCTCCATCACCCCCAAGAATGTCCTCACACCCCTTTGTAATCCTTTCCTCCAGCTGCCCACACACATTCCCTCCTCAGGTAACTGATGATCTGTTTTCCATCACTGCAGATGAGTTTGCAGAGATTTATGTCGAGTCATACAGTCTGTGGTATCACGTTAGGTTTTTTCATTCAGCATGGTTATGTTAAGGTACATCCATGTTGTACTGTGGAACGATAGCTGATTACTTTTTATTGTCCAGTAGGATTCCTTTGTATGTGTCCACCACCATTTGTATACAGTTGTTTTATAGCTGAGGACTCCTGGTGAAATACAGTGTGGAAACTCATTTATACTGATAGTAAGGTTACTGCTCTGATTTATCCGAAGACCCATTGAGATGGTAAATACATAACAGATGTAGAACGCTGGATAAAACATAATGGAGTAAGAAAAACACGTTGCACATTTTCGCCCCGGGAAATGTTGAATTGAGGCTGCGTAATTAGCATACACCATTTCGAATTGGCACACAGCTCAGTAGGGTTAAAGTAGGCTTATTATTTGAAGAGTCTTTGTTCCTTGGTTTCATTAAACAAATATTTTTGGGCACGGCCCCTGTCTGGCCCAGGACTAGGCCCCATGGGGACACAGCAAGGAGCCCGACCTCTCTCTTGCCCTCCAGAAGTTCATGTCCAGTAGGTGAAATAAGACATAAACAGAAATAATTACAAAGTAAAAGGTAGGCAAGAGAATTGCAATGAGAGAAGCACAAACAGCTGAGGATGTTCAGAGGTGGAGGAAACTATTTCCAGCCAGGAGGAATCTGAGAACTTGTTTGTAGGTGGTGACATCCTAGCAGGGCTTTGAAGGCAGGTTCCAGTTGAAAATATATGCATATGGGAGAGGATGCCAGCAGAGGCCAAGAGAGGATGTTAGCCAGGGCCTGGAGAAGGGGGTGAAGGGAGGAGTAAGTCTCGGTGTCCGCAGGACTGGTCCCTCTGACGGGCTGTGCAGGGGCCTCTGTTCCCGGCCTCTCCCCTTGGCTTGTAGGTGGTCACCGTCTCCCTGTATGTCTCTGTCCACATTCCCCTTATTTATGAGGGCTAGGGCCCACCCAGATGCTCTCCTGGTAACTTGCTTACCCCTCTAAGACCCTACCTCCAAATAAGACCACATTCCCAGGTACTGGGATTCGGACTCCAACATTCTGGGGGTGACAGAGAATTCAAGCCGTAACCCAGGGTTGGGAGTTCGGGCTTTATCGTTTAGGCGAAGGGGAGTCATGGAAGGTTTTAGATCAGGGACGCCAGCAGAGCTTCCGAATGTTAATCTGGCAATTTGACAGGGGAGAGGATGGAGGGGTCTGGGGGACGGCAGGAGGGGCCCTGTCGGGAGCCTGGCTGGGGTCCCCGGTGGGCGGTGCTGAGGTAGCGGAAGAAGTGGGTCTGCCCGTGGAGGGCTGAGCAGTGACCGAGTGGGAACGGCCAGGTGACCACTTCGCTGTGCTTCACGCGCAGTAGCACTGCTGAGATTTAGGGTCTCTGAGCATCTGTGAGTCCGTTGTCAACAGTGTGGGTAAAAAGGACCATACCTTGTGAAAGAAGTGAATTCGTTCATGGACTGTTGTTTGGAGGTTATGGCAGTATTGCCTTTATCCACAGAACGATCAGGACCTCATTATTCACCACCTTTGTTGATCAGGAATCAACTCTAATCCTGCATGTGGGCAGTTGGGTCTATTCTTATAGAAGCAGCCCATAGTTTTGCCTTATGGTAAAAATAATTACATATGTCCTGTCTGATGTAACTGTTCTTTGGCTGAGTTGGCACTAGAACAGTGACTGTTATGGATAATAGGAGTATATGGGCTGCAGCTAAGTATGGTTCTTCCATAGTAGATACTGGTGGCCCAAGGAAAGCCCTAGTGTGGTCCTGGTGGGCACCCGTAGGTTGTTTACTGAATGAATGGATGAAAGAGAAAGCATGTGAATTTTTTTTATTAAGACTATATTTTTTTGGAGTAGTTTAAGGTTTACAGCAAACCAAGGGGAAGGTAAGAGATTTCTCATAAACCCCTGTCCCCACACATGCACAGCTTCCCACACTATCGACATCCCCACCAGTGCAGTGCATTTCTTACCGCTGATGAATCTACACTGACACATCATCACCCAGAGCCCATAGTTTGCATTAACGTTCATTCTTGGGAGAGAAAGGTTTTAGCTTGTTTTTCCTCCCGTTGTTAAGACTCATATGTGCCAAGTTTGGTTTTCAGGTTTCAGGCCCGGAGACCATAAGTTTGAACAACTGTCCGTGGCTGTGTGTTTTGTTTTGTTTTGTTTTGTTTTTTGTGGTACGCGGGCCTCTCACTGTTGTGGCGTCTCCCGTTGCGGAGCACAGGCTCCGGACGCGCAGGTTCAGCGGCCATGGTGCACGGGCCCAGCCGCTCCGCGGCATGTGGGATCTTCCCGGACCGGGGCACGAACCCGTGTCCCCTGCATCGGCAGGCGGACTCTCAACCACTGCGCCACCAGGGAAGCCCCGTGGCTGTTTTTAAAATGGAAATTGTGACATACGTATAGTCTTTGAAATGATTGTTCATGATGAATGAAAATACAGTGGCTTGCAGCTAAAATGAGGATTTGTGATATGATAGACTCCAGTTAAATCAAGCAAAGTAATGATATACATTGTCGTTTAGATTCCTGAACTGGTCATCTCATTGTGACCTTGGAAAGCTCTTTTACCAAGGTGTAAGCATACATTGACTCTCTGGGTGAAGTATGATACAGCTTTGATTTTGGGAGGATTCATGTTACACAGCTCTAAGAAATGGCTTGGTGTAATTGGGAGGATACAGTGACCAAAGACAGAAGTGCATTTTGAAAAATAGAACTACCATACGACCCAGCAATCCCACTACTGGGCATATACCCTGAGAAAGCCATAATTCAAAAAGAGTCATGTACCACAGTGTTCGTTGCAGCTCTATTTACAACAGCCAGGACATGGAAGCAACCTAAGTGTCCATCGACAGATGAATGGATAAAGAAGATGTGGCACATACATACAATGGAATATTACTCAGCCATGAAAAGAAACAAAATTGAGTTATTTATAGTGAGGTGGATGGACCTAGAGTCTGTCATACAGAGTGAAGTAAGTCAGAAAGCGTAAAACAGATACCGTATGCTAACCATATATATGGAATCTAAAAAAAAAAACCTTGGTTCTGAAGAACCTAGGGGCAGGACAGGAATAAAGACGCAGATGTAGAGAATGGACTTGAGGACATGGGGAGGGGGAAGGGTAAGCTGGGATGAAGTGAGAGAGGGGCATGGACATATATACACTACCAAACATAAAATAGATAGCTAGTGGGAAGCAGCCGCATAGCACAGGGAGATCAGCTCAGTGCTTTGTGACCACCTAGAGGGGTGGGATAGGGAGGGTGGGAGGGAGACACAAGAGGGAGGAGATATGGGGATATATGTATATGTATAGCTGATTCACTTTGTTATACAGCAGAAACTAACACAGCATTGTAAAGCAATTATACTCCAATAGAGATGTTTAAAAAAAAAAGTGCATTTTGAGAAAGTTAAATACTGAAAATATAGGGAATTATTTTAAAGATTATTTTTGAGATGTCTTTGAAAATACTATATTTGCTTGTATATTTTATTTGCAAAGACTCATTGAAGTAAATTGTACTGAAGATTTTGGGTAATGGGACAGCTTAGGCCCCAGCTTATGAGGAGGATGAGAGCTACTATGCAAACCACAGATCTTAGTGGTTTTATTTAAATAAACAAAAGATAATGCAATCTATGTAATTTTTCTTAAAAAAAATGATTTTAGGGCTTCCCTGGTGGCTCAGTGGTTGAGGGTCTGCCTGCCGATGCAGGGGACACGGGTTCGTGCCCCGGTCCGGGAAGATCCCACAGGCCGCGGAGCGGCTGGGCCTGTGAGCTGTGGCTGCTGGGCCTGCGTGTCCGGAGCCTGTGCTCCGCAACGGGAGAGGCCACAACAGTGAGAGGCCCGCGTACCGCCAAAAAAAAAAAAAAAAAAAAAAGATTTTAAGGAGATTGAAAGCAAGCCACTTCTCCTCTTCACCTCCAAGTCTGTGTATTTGTCTCACTTCCCCTCAATTTACAAGAACTGTGATGCCTGGAAGCTTCCCTCTAGGTTGGGACATTTCCCACACTCTCTTGTCCTGCAGTCCCTGAGTACCTGGGTTCCGGGGGGTTTTCTCGGAACCACATGGGTCTGGCCGAGGTACGGAACACCACACCCTCAGGTTCTTAAGAACAATCCAGTTCTACAAGCCGGTATGAGCACGAGGGCTCAGTGAATACTGTAGCGACACACATGGCTTAACGGACGTGGCAGGTGTTACCAGCCTTAAAAATCCGTCGGCCACCCCAAGTCTCCTTGGAGAAAAGTTCCTCCTCGCTTCTTTCTCCTCCACAGCCTCCATCACCCCTTTCTATTTAAAAGCAAAGAAGCAAAATGCTTCTTTTTATCTTGCCCCTCCCCCTCTCCTTGTCTACACCTTCAGGCCTGGAGGTGGGCCGGGTTGTGGTAGCATCTTCCAAAGAAAAACCATGCTTCCTCTAAGCAGAGGGCAGGCAAATGTAAATGTCTCTACTTTGTTCAGTGTGGATTTAAAAGACACAAAGTAATACGGGGTTCGCCTGGACAATGTGAGAAATATGAAACTAGGTTATAACAGTTTGGTCCTGTTTTCCCCCAGTGTGATATAAATTAGAAAAGAAATATAAGTGTTCCTGTGTTTTCAATTCCCAGATTTCTTTTTTTTTTAATGAGAATGAATTGGCCCAAAGGAAGAAAATGTTGTCTTTATACCTGCAGAGAAACTCCTACTGTCTTAGGATTTTCTAAGCTTCTAAGTGACTGCCACCAAGTTCCAGGTGAGGCCTGTTTAAGAGCTTGCCACCATCCGTGGTCACCATCCAAAGGTCCAAAATTGATTACGGATGGGGTATCATAGCCAGTTCCCTTTCTGTTTGGAAAAGCAGTACAGTCGTCCCTTGGGCTCCATAGGGGATTGGTTCCGGGACCTCCCACGGATACCAAAATCCACAGATGCTCAAGTCCCTTATATAAAATGGCATAATATTTGCATATAACTTATGCACATCCTCCTGTATACTTTAAATCACCTCTGGATAACTTATAATACCCAATACAATGTAAATGCTATATAAATACATAGTGGCTGGGTGCATGACAAATTCGTTTTGCTTTTTGGAACTTTCCAGGAATTTTTTTTTTTTGCATGAATATTTTCAATCTGCTGTGGGTTGAACCTGCAGACACGGAACCGCCGATCCAGAGGGCTGCTTGTACTGAGAATGACGGGTGGGCAGCTAGCTGCAAGCTGAAGGGTGGCTGGCGGATATGGAAGTTGAGAAAGAGAAAGCACAGAGTGACTGGAGCCTGAGGGGGGAGGAATGTTGCAAACCGAGGCAGGGGACACACAGGAAAAGGGCTTTCGAAATTATTGTGACTTCTGTAGGAGAATTTGAGGAAATCATTTTTCCTCTTAAAGAAAGAGGAAATGATCAAGAATTATTCAGTGGCTCTGAGAAGAAACATTTGCATTCCCGAACCACAGAAAGTCACCCTTGGGGTGAGCATCACGCCAAAGGCTGAGGCCGCAGCTGTTTTCCGGGCCACACCGTGGGAACATGGGGAATGAGCGCATCTGGGCGCGATTGGGGCGGAGGGTGCTCTGTGATCCTGACTCCGGGGATGAGGAGATGAGATGTGAGTTCGAGAAATGGAATCCTGTACAATGGAGTTGCGGAAAGCAGCCTGCAGCGGCGATGGCCCTTCCCCAAAAGAATTGTTAGGGGAACGTGGGCCTTCGTTAGTGTTGGATTATTCTGCCGCCAGAAAGCCGGGGTGGTGCTCGGGCCCTGGAGGCCTCCGCGCTCGCTCGCCCTTCCCCCACTGCAGACTTGAGCTCTGTCATGTACTTCCCCAAGTGAGGAAGTTAAAACCAAGAATGCGGACTCCATAGCACACACGCGTAAACTGTATTTCATGCTGCTGGGCGCGCCCCGCGCTTGGAGATGATGTCATTTTTAGCAATGCAAGTTTGCTCCAAAGGAAGGTACAGGCCGCTCTTATGGTAAATCTGAAAATGACACTTCACTGTCTGTTGCAGCCGAGTTGGGACAGCCTCTCAGTTGAGCCGCTGGGCTTTCCTTCAATCACCTTTCTTTCAGGACTGTAGAATTTTTTCTGTCCTCAGGGTTAAGGAGGGTGATCCGTCGTGGGGAAAACTTATTCTACTCATTATGCTGTATGATCAGAGAAAATGGCTGAGAAGTAAAGAGGGTTTTAGGGTTTGAATCTAACTTGCCACTCTAAGTACGGAAGGAAATTAATTCAAGAAGAAATGGAAAAAGAAACAGCTTACAATTGTGGTTTCTCCAGCAAGAATCTCCTTTGTACTGGGAAACAGACAATCTGCTATACATACACTTTCATTTTGAGCACACTGCCTTGGTCTAGGGTCTGTGATTTAAGAAATGTACAAAGCAGGGACTTCCCTGGTGGTCCAGTGGTTAAGAATCCGCTGCATTGGCAGGCATGGGTTCCACCCCTGGTCCAGGAAGATCCCACATGCCGCAGGACAATTAAGCCCATGCACCACAACTACTGAGCCCGTGCTCTAGAGCCCGCAAGCCACAACTACTGAGCCTGTGTGCCACAACTATTGATCCCACGTGCTGCAACTACTAAAGCCTGTGCATCTAGAGCTTGTGCTCCACAATGAAGAGTAGCCCCCACTCACCGCAACTAGAGAAAGCCCACACGCAGCAACGAAGACCCAGCACAGCCAAAAGAAAAAAAAAAATGTACAAAGCTGTATTGTAATCTGATTTTAATTAGGTGCCTCTATATGACTTCGAGATTCATCAGATGCATTTTGTATTTCAGAAATATATTTGCCCAAGCCTTCTGACTTTTAAAACTTAAGTGGTTTGTCCTAAGGAGTCAAGCAAAATATTGAGCATTTCTTTCCTTCCACGTTATTAATTTCTCCAGGCAGGGATCTAATTAAAAATGTGCAATGTAGCAGAAAAAGATAAGATGAGAACTGTGATTTGTGTGTGTGATGTGCTCTAACCTGGAAGAAGGCTATTGGTTTCTTCACTCTCTCGTGGGGGGAGACTTTTTCAGAATGTGGACAGTTAGCCTTGGGGACCAGAGTCACCTCCTCAGATTGTCTTGCACGTGGTTTCAAATGGCCAATTTCTTTTTTACAAATTTATTTATTTATTTTTGGCTGCGTTGGGTCTTTGTTGCTGCGTGCGGGCTTTCTCTAGTAGCAGCGAGCAGGGGCTACTCTTCGTTGCAGTGCGCGGGCTTCTCATTGCAGTGGCTTCTCTTGTTGTGGAGCACAGGCTCTAGGTGCACGGGCTTCAGTAGTTGCAGTGCGTGGGCTCAGTAGTTGTGGCACGCGGGCTCAGTAGTTGTGTCACATGGGCTCAGTAGTTGTGGCTCGCGGGCTCTAGAGCACAGGCTCAGTAGTTGTGGCTCACGGGCTTAGTTGCTCCATGGTACACGTGATCTTCCCGGACCAGGACTTGAACCTGTGTTCCCTGCATTGGCAGGTGGATTCTTAACCACTGCGCCACCAGGGAAGCCCCTCAAATGGCCAATTTTTTGATCGTCAGTAGACACAGTGGATTCAGATGGAAGTGTCTCTTCTGCTAGTGCAGAACAACTTTTCCTTCATGTAGTCCTGAAATCCCTTCTGTTTCAAACTTTATAACCACTGCTGTATTTACTTTTGGCAAAGTGTTACTTTAATAAAAAGTTCACTTATTTATTCATTGATTGGTAGAATGACAACAAAAGAGAAAGCAAACCCATTTGTCACAAGCAGTTCCTAGAAACTCAGTCCACTGTCTTGGCAATTTCTAAATTAGAGCACTGAGACCCAACTTTGTAAAAGTGAATTTCTGTGTAAAAAAGGAAATTTGTTAAAATAAATTTATTCATTTATTTGGCTGTGTTGGGTCTTCGTTGCTGCACGCGGGCTTTCTCTAGTTGTTGCGAGTGGGGGCTACTCTTCGTTGTGGTGCGCGGGCTTCTCATTGCAATGGCTTCTCTTGTGGAGCACGGGCTCGAGGCGCACAGGCTTCAGTAGTTGTGGCACGTGGGCTCAGTAGTTGTGGCTCACGGGCTCTAGAGCGCAGGCTCAGTAGTTGTGGTGCACGGGCCTAGTTGCTCTGCGGCATGTGGGATCTTCCTGGACCAGGGCTCAAACCCGTGTCCCCTGCATTGGCAGGCAGATTCTTAAGCACTGAGCCACCAGGGAAGCCCCCTTAAAAAGGAAATCTTGATACATGCTATAATATGGATGAGCCTGAGATGAAGGGGATCAGGGCAGACCACCTCAAAACATGCCACTTTTCCATATTGATTATTTTGAGCTGAAGGCCATTGAGAAACCTCAGAGACAAGACCTTTCTGCCCTTCCCATTTATTCCCAAAAGCGGAGTGTGAGTTTCCTGCCTCTCCTATACTGGGATGAGGGGTGTGACCCTAATCACCAGAGACAGAGAGCCAGCACAGAGAGGAGTCTGTATAAACAAACCTTACTGGTCTTCCCTGGTGGCGCAGTGGTTGAGAGTCTGCCTGCCGATGCAGGGGACACGGGTTTGTGCCCTGGTCCAGGAAGATCCCACATGCCACGGAGCGGCTGGGCCTGTGAGCCATGGCCGCTGAGCCTGCGCGTCCGGAGCCTGTGCTCTGCAACAGGAGAGGCCACAACAGTGAGAGGCCCATGTACCGCAAAAAAAAAAAAAAAAAAAACGAAACCTTACTAAAATAGCTGTTATCACCCATTAGCGTCCTACCCACATTCCCACAACTTATTGCCCCTAGAAGTCCAAACTCCCTTTCCTTTGTCTGATTCCTTCTCCACATTTTATCATCCTTTGTTAAAATGGTACATAAGCCTCTGAGTCTAACTGCTACTTTGAGTTTTCACTTCTTTCCTGAAGCCCCCATGCACATAAAAATATTCATATCAATAACATTTGTAGTCTTTTTCTCCTGTTAATCTGTCTTTTGTCAGTTTAATTCACAGACTCCAGGAACAAATCTAAGAGGGTACGGGCAAAGTCTTTTCCTCGCCTACAAGGACATTATGCTAAGTGACACAAGCCAGTCACAAAAGGGCAAATACTGTACGATTCTACCTATATGAGGTCCCTAGAGCAGTCAGATTCCTAGAGACAGGAAGTAGAATGCTGGTTCCCAGGGGTTGGGGCGGGCAATGGGGAGTTAGTGTTTAATATGGGTGCGGGGTTTCAGTTTGGGGTGATGCAAAAGTTCTGGAGGTGGGTGGTGGTGAGGTTTGCACAACACTGTGAACGTACTTAGTGCTCCTGAACTGCACTGTTAAGAACGGTTAAGATGGTACATTTTATGTAATGTGTACTTACATACTTACGTAACTGTACCACAGTTTTTAAAAAATGGGATTGCTGTGGCTGCAGTGAACCGCCCTGTGGAAAACCTGGAGCAGTGGCTGAATGCCAGACACCCAGGTCTGCCCTGGGTGCGCGTTTGGAAACTCTGGCAGATGATTTCTCACCTTTTCGTGTGGACTTTCCTTGTCCCTGGGGAGGTGGTTAGTTCCCCAGGCCTGGGTGCTCCCTACCAGGGAGGGGAAGCGCCTCTTTTCCATCCTCTGTCCCATTCTGATTGATACTGGGCGGAGCTACACACACGGAATGAAGCAACAAGAGTTGACTCCAGGTTTTGGGGGGCAAGCCAGGGACTGGAGGAGGGAGAGGAGTTTACTGTCAAGTCCATTCTTGGGAGAAATCCCAGTCAAATGAGTGCCCCCAGGGTCCTCTGGGTTTTCAGTTTGTGCAGAGTGTTAAAATAAAATACAGGTAAACACTAAATGCAGGGAAAAGATCCTTACTTTGTGGAACCACTGTCTAGATGGTCCTGTGCCAGTGATGTGTGGTTATTTCAGAGCAATGTTCTACTTGCAGTGCTGGGGAGATGGGAGGAGAAATCAGATGAACAGATAGACGTGAGCCCGTTGCTGTTCCCTTGACAATCTTGCGACGCTCTCGCCCAGTCCTGTCCGACAGAACTTTCTGTGATGTTGGAGATATTCACTTTGTTTATTTAATACCATAGTCACTGTGGCTGTAAAGCTCATGAAATGTGGATAGTGTGACTGAGGAAGTAGATGTTCGGTTTTATTTAATTTTAATCAGTTTACATTTAAACACCCGCCCCCGGTTAATGGCTGTCTTGGAAAGCCCAGCGCTGGCTCACCTTCTGGTGTTTGATTCTTGTCCTGTTCACATGACTGTGGACCCTGGAGCTCGACTGGGTTCTGGGAGGACTGAACCTCCTGGGTTCAGCTGGGTTAGACCTGAGGGTCGCTCTGGGGTTGTTATTATGGACACTGGACTTCCCCAAACCTTGTCAAAAGTAGGCCTAGTGTCATTAATTAATTGTTTGATCAATCAGTTACTGATTAACGATTAATACTCAGTTATTTATTAAGCACAATAGGACAGACACTGTGTTGAAAAGTGGGGGTCCTGTAGAGAGCAGAGCCAACAGGCGTTCTTGCCCTCAAGGGCCCCGCGGTTGGCGGGGAGGAGGAACTCTGGATGAGCAAATACAAGTGTGAATGGAAGCAGGTGAGGCGAGGTCTCACCTCCCACCAGTGGGAAGGAGTCTTGGTGGGGGTGACGTCAAATGGATGTACACTTTGTCCCATTCTGTTTTAACAGGGACACTTCGTCATGTGGTCCCTGAGCTCTGATTCAACTCTTGCAGTCCTTTTCTTCCAACTTCCTTCTCATTAGCATCTCCTGGGCCCATCTGGTGCCTTGACATCGTGACTGAACTTGTAAAAATGGTGACCCCTTGTCTCACCCCCGAAAAGGGCTTGAGAGGAGGGGGGGGGGAGAGTTGGGGAGAGTGGACAGGGCTGTGGGGCAGCTCACTGCCCACCTCCAGGGGTGCCTGAGGCAGCTGATCGGGGCTCCCCCTGGAAGGGATGCTGTTACAGACCTGACCCGAGGCTGGGATGGGGACCAAGGCTGGAGCCCAGTCAGCCCCCGGGCTCCAGCCCCGCCGGGCAGTGACTCTGTCCCTTTGGCTGCGGGCCCTTCCTTGGCCGCCCCCAGCTGGGTGCAGTTTGCTGATTTAGTAAATGTCCACGGAGCATCTTCCAAACACCCACTTCCCAGGGGCCCTGGGGTGACGCTTGGGCTGCTGCCTGGTTGTTGGGCCCCTGGGTGCCTGGGTCTGGGGTGCTTCTCAACTCTGGCTGCGCTTGGCGATTACGTGGGGAGTTTTTGAAAGGTACAGACACCTGGGTCCCCCCACCTCAGACCAATGAAATTAGAATTTTGAGGGTAAAGGCCTAGGCATTTTTTTTTAAGGCCCCCTGGCCAGGATACTGTCCCGCAGATCCAGGGCATGCGGGCAGGCCTGGGAGTCCTGCCTGGTGCTCCCCCATCCTCTGGGGGGCCCCTTGGCTGCCCCAGTGGAAGCAGCAGCCCGGTTTCTGCCAGGATATCCCAGTAGGGCTGTGGAGCTGGACAGACCCGCCTTCCCACATCACGCCCCCCTGAAATGAGTCCTGGGGACCTGCCGGTGCCTCAGGGATCGTGTTCTCGGGCACAGAGATGTGGCCGTGAGCTCAGGTGGCCCCCAGTGGCTTCCAGCTGTCACTGCTTTCACACGCGGGGCTGGAAACTTGGTTGGAGATGCAGTCAACCTGAAGTCCACTGAAACCGGAAACCTAGAGCAATAGGGGTGGGGGGTGGGGTGGGGGTGGGGCGGAGAGGAAGGAGGGTGCTCCAGGGAGCTTTCCTAAGTTATGCGCTAGCTCCGAAATCATCACTGCCTTCAGCGAAAAGAATGAAGTGTGTTGGAAAAGCAAGAACTTTCTTGCGCTCGGCTGGGCGGTGAGGGGCTAAGTCCCCCGGGTGGGGTGGGGGGTCGTCCCTCGGCATCAAAGCTGCGGGGTTTGGGCCCCTCGGCCCGGCTCAGCCACGGCCAGAAGGGTTTCATGAGGGCCGTCATCTCCCGGCACACGGAGAAAACCCCAGAGCAGACACATTTTCACATTCAGTCCTCAATGCTCAGAGGAACCAAGTTCTTCGGAGATGACACATTTTTCCAGCATTATGCTGCGCTTGAGCCTGCAAAACAGTGAAGTGGAATTTTTCTTTCTTTTCCTGTAGTTTCTGGGACCACACAGAGGATGCCTTTGGTAGGTGGGGTGCTAGGGGGCTGAGGGCTAGTGTGGACCTGGACCGAATTAAGTGCTCAGGCTGCCTTCTTACCCAGCTTGTGGGCCCTTTTGGAACGTGTCTGGGTGGGCGTGGTTGCTTCACATTGAAGGCAGTTGCCAGCGAGACTGGCTGCTTCTGTGCGCTGGGAGGGCCCTGCGGGGTCCAGGCGAGCACATGGCTTCAAAGTCCAGTCCTGGACCTTCCTGACCATTGGAACTGGGAGAAGTCACTTAACCTCTACGAGCCTCTGTTTTCTCATTTGTGAAAAAGGAATGATGTATATAGTGGGGCCTTGATGGGGGACGTGGCGGGAATGAGAGAATGAAGAACCGGGAAGGCAGGTCTTGCACCTGCTTTGCCCCTGACCCCCTGAGCAGCCCTTCTTTTCTGTTTTACTTATTGGGCTTTCTCATCAGTTTTCCTTCAAACGCTTCCCACCCAAGCGTCTCAAAATCCACACACCCAGGCCGCACTGCAGACCGATTAAATCAGAGCTTCTGAGGGTGGGACCCCAGCGTGGGTAGTTTTTCACAGGTCCCTGGTAATTCTAACACACGGCCAAGGTTGAGAACCACTGCCCTACAAGACCAGGTGAGACGGGTCAGTGAAGTGCTGGGACACTCCCACTGGGGCAGTGCTGTCAGCGGGCCCTCCTGGAATTCTGAAGGGTCACCTTGCCTGTCCTGGCACGTGAGGTGGTTCCTGGCATGTGAGGTTTGGGGTGTCATGGTTTGGACCCTCAGGGAGGATGCCAGAAGTCCATTACATTTAGCCATTTGTAATTTTCTCAGGAATGTAGCTTTGAACTCTACCTGCCACAAGGCCGGGGCCTGATGGAGTCACTAGGCTGGCATCAGGCCCCCGGATGCCCCCCTGAGCAGCACACAGCAGCCCTGAGGACGTGATGCAAAGCCCGTTTCTTTCTGGGAATCGGTCCCAAAAGGGGGCTAGCTGCTCGTGCTGGGGTGTTGGAAACGAAGAGAAAGTGACGAGGTTCAAGAGAGCTGTCGTTCCCAGTCAGAAGGAGAAGCCGGGGTGACCCAGGAGCCGGCTTGCCTCTGTGCTGTGAGCAGGGAGGGCCGCTGCGGGGTGAGCTCCTGGTTGGTCCCTCTGAGCGCTGTGTGTTCTGGGCTGAGGTCCAGCCCTGGGTCTAAAGGACTTTCCAGCTTGTTGCCAGGGTCTCTATGTGATACACAAGTGCACCATAAACGGGATTTTTGAATGGTTCCAATTCTGCTTCCTTATTTCTGTCATTAGCCGTGTGGACCGGGGCATCTTTTTAAAAAGATCTGAACACAAATAGCGTGAGATGCGTCTCCAGGGGCTCGCTGCTCCCTTTGTTGGTGTTGGGAAAGAGGGTGCCGAGATGAATACACAGGGGGCCATGGGAGGTGAGGGCACCCGGGGTGTTTCTCTAAAACACAAACCAAATGGCCCTGACTTACCTTGGAAAAACCCCCACAAAGCAGCGAATTGTATAAGTTTGTCGGTGAAATAAAAGCCCGGTTTGTGAACAATGTCCACATCCAATGAGATTCATGGGCCAAGTTTTTCTGAGTTGTCTGTTTCTCCAGCCTTTAGTGGGAGGGGACCTGGGGGCAGGTGGATGCAGGAGCTGGAGGAAGGAGGGGGGCAGGGCTGGACTAGAGGAGACCAGTGGTCCCTGCTGGGTCAGCCTGGAGAGAGCAGTGACCTGGAGCGTCTTCATTCGGATTCAGCCAGGGGGACCGGGGGTGTTTGCAACAGCAGCCAGTAAAGAGAGATGCCACCTTTTTTCTTCGGCAGTTATCGTGTGAATGTCAGACCCAGATACGTCACCAGGTACAAGACGGTGACACAGCTGGAATGGAGGTGCTGCCCTGGCTTCAGGGGAGGGGACTGCCAAGAAGGTCCCAGAGACCCCATGAAGACGCCCCGCCCCACGCCCGCTCGGCCGAGAAACAGCGTGAAGAAAGCCACAGGTACCTTCTGACTTGCGCTCTGCTTTGCCGGCCGCCCCTGCTCCTTCTCACTACAGGATTTATGAGTTATGGCGTGGAGCTTTCCAAGTTCTGCCCAAAACACGCACATATGCCTGCAGTAGACACATGGCACACAAATTTAATTGCAGAAGCAGTAGCGATCGGAAGACAGACTTTTAAAAAGTAAATTGCGGGCTTCCCTGGTGGCGCAGTGGTTGAGAGTCTGCCTGCCGATGCAGGGGACACGAGTTCGTGCCCCGGTCCGGGAAGATCCCACATGCCGCGGAGCGGCTGGGCCCGTGAGCCATGGCCGCTGAGCCTGCGCGTCCAGAGCCTGTGCTGCGCAACGGGAGAGGCCACAACAGTGAGAGGCCCGCGTACCGCAAAAAAAAAAAAAAAAAAAAAGTAAATTGCTTTGTTAGGGCCAACTGGTTGTGAAAGCCAAGGCCTTAGAGTGGGAGATGCTGCTGGTCTCAGCCTTGTGTGGCCTGAGGCACAGACAAAAGAGAGTCAAGTGTAACGAGGTAATGATGCTTGGGTTGTTTTTACTTTACTTTTCATGTACAAGCTCCCATAAACCTGAATTTGAAGAAACTAAAATTGTTTCTTTTTCCAAAAGAAAAAAAGGTAAATAGAATCATTCTTATTCTGTTTGGGGTGAGATATTTGCAAAGCTAAGCCCCAAGTTAGAAGTGTCCAATGAGGCTGTTCTTAAATTTGCTTTTGATTTTTTTTTAAGTGAAGTAGCACAAACTCAATGAATAGCTTAGCAAGCAATGACAATTTTCACCTTGGCTTTTAAGTGTAACATTAAGAAACTGACTTTTATGGATAAAAATATTTTGACATTTTATTCTACATTACTTTATCTTTCTTGTTTTTTAAAGTTCAGTGAGAAAAACCTAGATTTTCTTATGAGTTAAATGTTTAAGTCATCTTTAAATGATTATATTTTCCCATGAGATGTTTTCAGTTTGTTTTGGGGTTTTTTTTGTCTGCATTGGGTCTTCGTTGCTGTGCGCGGGCTTTCTCTAATTGTGGCGAGCAGGGGCTACTCTTCGTCGCGGGGTGCGGGCTTCTCACTGTGGTGGCTTCTCTTGTTGCGGAGCATGGGCTGTATGCGCATGGGCTTCAGTAGTTGCGGCCTGCAGGCTCAGTAGTTGCGGCTCACGGGCTCTAGAGCGCAGGCTCAGTAGCTGTGGTGCACGGACTTTGTTGCTCCGCGGCATGTGGGATCTTCCCGGACCAGGGCTTGAGCCTGTGTCCCCTGCATTGGCAGGTGGATTCTTGACCACTGTGCCACCAGGGAAGTCCTGTGTTTTCGATTTTGAAACTAGTGGTGTTTCCCAATATTGTCCGTAAAACAGACTTTAAAATAATTTTTATTATAAAAGTAATGCATATCTATTACAGAATGTTTATAGGAAAAATATTTAAGTACACATAATCTCACCACCAAATGACAACTACTGTTAACATTTTACTATAGAACACTATTCTCTTTTCTATTTCTGCACATACATTTTGTTAAAGAAAAATTCATTCATTCATCCCACAAATATTTATTCTATATCTGCAGGCTCTATACTAGGTTCTTAGGAAAAGAGAAAATCAAGGCAGACACAGTCCCTGACCTCATGAAAGGCAGACACTAGACAAGTAGTGAGGGGGCGTGTTGGATCATAGTGGACAGTTTATTTCTGTTTTGTTTAGTTTTACTTTTTATTTTATAAAAGTTTAAACATACATGTAGTTTAATGAGTTCAGTAGCTTTATAAGGACTATTAGGAAAAGCACTTTCTCTCCCACTTTCCCTTCTCAGGGGTATTAGCAAATTCCCTTTCTCTCCCACTTTCCCTTCTCAGGGGTAATTACTTTAAACTCTTTAAAAATTAAAATAATTGAAGTATAGATTTACAATACTATATTAATTACAGGTGTACAACACAGTGATTCAGTATTTTTATAGATTATACTTCATTTAAAGTTATTGCAAAATAATGGCTATATTTCCCTGTGTTGTCCTTGTTTCTTATTTATTTTTTACAGTTTGTACCTCTTAATCCTCTACCTCTGTCTTGCCCCTCCCCCCTTCCTTCTCCCCACTGGTAACTACCAGTTTGTTCTCTGTATCTGTGAGTTTGTTTCTGTTTTGTTATATACATCTATTTGTTTTATTTTTTAGATTCCACATATAAATGATAACACAGAGTATTTGTCTTTCTCTGTCTGACTTTTATTTCTCTAAGCATAAAACCCTTCAGATCCACCCATATTGTTGCTAATGGCATTGTTTCATTCTTTTTTATGGCTGAGCAGTATCCCGTTGTATATATATACCACATCTTCTTTATCCATTCATCTATCGATGGACACTTAGGTTGCTTAAAAATATGTAATGCTTCACGAATTTACCTGTCATCCTTGTGCAGGGACCATGCTAATCTTCTTTGTATCATTCCAGTTTTAGTAAATGTGCTGCTGAAGTGAGCACTGCTTTAAACTCGTTAGATGGTCTTTTGGAATTTACCTCCACACCCCTTGACTTCTCATTATGGAAGGTGAGGATTTAAGTCCCTTTCATCTAACATGGGGCTCCTATACTGCCATCCTTTCCGTTCAGTTATACTGTGTTTTTATCTGTTCAGTATTTATTGGTTACATTGTAGTAGTTATATAATGTTTACAGCGGAGCTCTGTAGTGTACTATGAACATGCTGCCTTTCCTACACTGTTTCTGGATTTCTCTAGAGTTAATAAGCATGTTTTCCTTTGCTTGGTTTTCTATATTCTTATCCCTATTTCAACCCAGACTCTCCGCTGGTTATCTGCATGTCCCCTCGTTTTGTTCAGACACATCGGTTTCATCTCCTTGAAGAAATCTCTCCTAGAGCCTTCTCACCTGCCCCACCTGGACTGGTCATCTGCTTGTCCTTGTTCACAGCTGCCACCCTGTGACCTTAACTGACTTCTCTCCCATCCGTTCCCTGCTTCCTGTACCCGCTGCTTGCTTTTTCTCAGTTTATTCCCTTGTTTTGGTAGAGCACACCTTCTAGTAGTTTCATGAGAGGATTGCATGGGAGGTAAACTTTTTGATATTCTGAAAATATATTTACTCCAGCTTCAGAATTCTAGGTTGGAAATAATTTTCCTTTAGAATTTTGAAAGCATCACTCAATTTTCTTCTAGTTTCCAAAAAGGAACGCTCCTACACTGTTGGTGGGAATGTAAGTTGGTGCAGCCACTATGGAGAACAATATGGAGGTTCCTTAAAAAGCTAAAAATAGAGCTACCATATGATCCAGCGATCACACTTTTGGGCATATATCCAGATAAAACTATAATTTGAAAAGATGCATGCACCCCAGTGTGCATTGCAGCACTATTTACAATAGCCAGGACATGGAAGCAACCTAAGTGTCCATTGACAGGTGAATGGATAAAGAAGATGTGGTGTGTATATGTAAATGGAATATTACTCAGCCATAAAAAGAATGAAATAATGCCATTGGCAGCAACATGGATGGATCTATAGATTATCATACTAAATGAAGTAAGTCAGAGACAAATATCGTATGATACCACTTATATGTGGAATCTAAAAAAATGATACAAATGAACTTATTTGAAAAACAAAAAGAGACTCGCAGACATAGAAAACAAACTTATGGTTACCAAAGAGGAAAACTGCGGGGGAGGGATAAATTGGGAATTTGGGATTAATATATACACACTACTACATATAAAATAGATAACAAGGCCCTACTGTATAGCACATGGAACTATACTCAATATTTTATAATAACCTATGTGGGAAAAGAACCTGAAAAAGAATATATATACATATATATATATCTGAATCACTTTGCTGTACACCTGAAACTAACATAACATTGTAAATCAACTGTATTTCAATTAAAATTTTTTTTTCTTCTAGTTTCCAATGCACTGTGAAAATGTCCAAAACCATTCTGATTCCCAATTTTTTATATGTGACTTGGTTGGGGTTTGTTTTGCTTGTTTTGTTTTATGCCATTTTAGTGAGATTTCGGAAGAGAATGAAAGGAAGCGCCTATCCTCAACCCACTATCACTGTAATGAACATACTGTTTCTGGAACTTATTTTTTAACTTCATGAAAAAACATTCATGTCATTAAATATACTACAATATCACTTCATGGCTTCATGGAGTGTGATTGTTTGGACATTATCCTGTACCGTTGGTCCTTTAGACTGTTTGCAATTTTTCATTATTATAGATAGTATTCTTTCCTGTTAAATTTTTGGATTCATCCTTATTATTTACTAGAATAAATTTCTAGAAGTGTAATTGCAGAGTCAAAAGGATTCTGAGTATTTTGATACACTTGCCAAATTATCCTTCCAAAAAGTGGTAACAATTCTTATAGTCACCAGCAGTGTATGAAGAAAACCTCTGCTTACATCCTGATCCTTCCCTGCTTCTCCAGCCCTTAGAAAAAAATTTCCTTTGCTCAGAACAACATTTCATTTGTACGTGATTCAATGAATTTTATTTCTGGTGTCCTGAGATAGAATACATTTTTCAGTATGGAAAACAAGGTGTTCTTTCTAGTTTTCTCCTTGGGAATTTAGACATCTGAATTCCAGTCTTGGTTTTAACACTATGTTGATTTTAGTGAATGATAACTGTTGATATGATCATCTTCAAAAGTTTAGAGGAGGAGAAAACAATGAACATGAAGCTCAAATATCGACAACATTCTAAATTTACTTCCAGTGTTTGTCAGTTTACATTAATGCATTTTATTTCATTGTAATCTATGTCGTGTGTGACTTTTTCCACTTTACACGCTAGGTCTCAGTATCATCTGTAGGCTTGTCGATGGTATTCTAGAATTCCTTGTATTCTGTGTTCAAGGGCGTGGTTTGCTGCTTATTCTCCTAGTGCCTCAGATTTAAAAAAAAAATAAATTTATTTATTTATTTTTGGCTGCGTTGGGTCTTCGTTGCTGCGTGCGGGCTTTCTCTAGTTGTGGTGAGCGGGGGCTACTCTTTGTTGCGGTGCGCGGGCTTCTCATTGCAGTGGCTTCTCTTGTTGCAGAGCACGGGCTCTAGGCACTTGAGCTTCAGTAGTTGTGGCACACGGGCTCAGCAGTTGTGGCTCGCGGGCTCCGGAGCACAGGCTCAGTAGTTGTGGTGCACAGGCTTAGTTGCTCCACAGCATGTGGGACCTTCCCGGACCAGGGCTCGAACCTGTGTTCCCTGCATTGGCAGGCAGATTCTTAAGCACTGCACCACCAGGGAAGTCCAGTGCCTCAGATTCTGATAACCTGCTTTTTGTTTAATTTCTCTCTCTGTACGTTAGTTTATTTTCATTTTATGACTCATCACAATTATTTTATAATAATTTTTTTCTTTTGGACTGTTTCCTTGCAGGGTACATTTCTTAAAGTAGGATTATCAAAAATGGAATGTTTGGGGAATTCCTTGGCGGTCCAGTGGCTAGGACTCTGTGCTTCCACTGCACGGGGCACGGGTTGGATCCCTGGTCCCGGAACTAGGATCCAGCAAGCCACGTGGGGCTTGGCCACAAACAAATTCAATGTTTGTATTCTTTGACTTAGTGACTCTCACTGCTTAGGGCCACGTAGCTCTGTTGTTGGCAGACGCCAGTAGACTCTGTTGCTTTATCTCTCGTTTGCTGTTAGTTTCTCCAGCTGCATGACAGCACTGAACAATGTCTATGAGAGTCTTTTAGCACGGGGATGCTATTAAAAGTAAGCAAACGTTTAGGGGTTGCTTGGAGGATAACTTGTTGCTCGTGTGATATCATACCACCCAACTGCTAATGGGTGGATCTCAAGTGGGTTCTTGTGGTTTTACAGCATGCAGTCAACCACCGGGGTGTGGGTGCAGTTACTGATGAGGGAATGATGTATGTTCATATGATAACGCAAATCAAGAATTTTCCCTTCAGGGTGAAAGAGGCCATTGAGTATCTATTATGTGCCGTGTAAATATCCTCTTAACAACCCAAGAGGGAAGATAGTGCCTCTGCTTCGTAGATGAGGGGATTATAGTTCACAGAAGTGAGTTAGCCTGCTCGAGGGCAGGCTGTAAACAGCAGAGCCAGAATGCCCCTGGAGGTCTCTTTTACTTAAAGCCCATAGTCTTTTCGACTCTGGCACAATAATTACCTGCAGTGAGAAGGGAGCTGTAAGTGAATCCCTTGAATACCCTGTTTATTGTCTTTGCAGAAACTGGGTAAAGGTAGAAGATGTTAAGTCATGTCCAACTCTTTCTTTGTAACAGACAATGAACCAAGTCGAGTCTCAGAGCCTGGGAAGACTTTGTCACCAACTCCTGCAGCAGAGCTAAGTCGGACCGTAGATCCAAAACAGGGGCCCCTAGAACTTCAGGAAAAGAAAATCCAGGTGCTTGAGGAGAAGGTTCTCCGACTCACAAGGACAGTGCTTGATCTCCAGTCTTCCATTGCTGGAGTGAATGAAAACCTCAAACACTCCATTCAGGATGATGCCAGCAAAATGCTGGCATCGTGGCTCAGTAACCTGCACCCCCAGCCAGTGCCCGACAGTGCCGTGGGTGGAGAACCAGAAACGGTCCAGCTTCCTGGTGTCCTCAACAGTAAGGAATCTGGCATGAAGGACATCAAGTCTGAATTGGCTGAAGTCAAGGATGCCCTGAAGACCAAGAGTAGCAAGCTGGAAGAGCTGGATGGGAAGGTGAAGGGCTATGAAGGGCAGCTCAGACAGCTCCAGGAGGCGGCCCAGGGCCCTACGGTCACCATGACGACCAATGAGCTCTACCAAGCGTATGTCGATAGTCAGATTGATGCCCTGAGAGAGGAGCTCATGGAGGGAATGGACAGGAAGCTGGCTGATCTGAAGAACTCGTGTGAGTATAAGCTAATTGGTCTCCAGCAGCACTGTGATGACTATGGGAGCAGCTACCTTGGAGTGATGGAGCTTATAGGAGAGAAGGAAACCAACCTGAGAAAAGAAATCAGTGACCTTCGAGCCCGGGTCCAAGACCCTCCAACCAGGGCAAACTGCTGTGACGGTGCCAAGAATGGTGACTTTGGGCAACAGGTCAAGACGTTAGACCAGAAAATTGAAAGAGTTGCTGAAGCGACTAGAATGCTGA
Organism: Globicephala melas; assembly: GCF_963455315.2. NCBI lineage: Eukaryota > Metazoa > Chordata > Mammalia > Artiodactyla > Delphinidae > Globicephala > Globicephala melas. The sequence goes on from NC_083326.1 coordinate 54,895,557, forward strand.
ACGGACGACTAGACAATGAGTTTGACCGCCTCGTAGTTCCAGAGCCAGATGTGGACTTTGATGCCAGATGGAATGAACTGGATGCAAGGATCAACGTGACAGAGAAGAATGCAGAGGAACACTGCTTTTACATTGAAGAAACCCTCCGGGGGACCATCAGTGGGGAGGTAGATGACTTGAAGCACCTTCTTGATCAGAAAATACAGTCTCTGGAGGAGCGGCTGGGGAGCGCTCTCCTGGCGATGGCCAACGGCTCGGAGGCAGAACTTGCTCCCCCAGCGTCAGCCCCGCCTGATGGGTCGGGGGCTGGGAACGAACAGGTCATGGTGGAGTTAAACCACCTGAAGGACAAAGTGCAAGTGGTGGAGGATATGTGCCTACAGAACTTCCAGGGAGAGCCTCGTGGGAGAGAAGATACTTTGCGAAATGGAGACGACCCTTCAGCAGGTGACGCTTTGAGCCTTTTGAAATCTCTGAATGACACAATGCATAGGAAGTTTCAAGAAACCGAGCGTAGCATCCAGAGACTTCAACAGAATTTTAGTTTTCTTTATTCTCAACTAAACCACACAGAAGACCACGTGAGTCATCTTCATAATGAGCTGAGCAGTGGTAGAGAAGGTAAAAAGGCTGCAGGGCGTGGGTCTCCTAAGGGGGCTGAACCCCTCCCGTCTCCCCCGGCCGCCTCGGTGCCTTGCTGCGACCAGCTGGAGGAGAGGTGGCAGCGGCTGCAGGGCCAGGTCCTCGCCGAGCTGGACGCTTGTAAGGAGAAGACACACGGGGTCCAGAGGGGGGTCTCTGTGGTGGAGGACAGGGTGTCTCATATGGAGAAAACCTGCAGCAAACTGGACTCCATCTCAGGAAGTCTTCAGAAAATCAAGGAAGGGCTCAACAAGCATGTCAGCAGCCTCTGGAGTTGTGTCAGGCAGATGAACGGGACGCTCCGGACACATTCCAGAGACATCTCTGGCCTGAAGAATTCAGTCCAGCAGTTCTATAGCCATGTTTTCCAGATTTCTACGGACTTGCAAGACCTGATCAGATTTCAACCATCGGCAAGTGAGTGGACCTTTACAATTCCATTTCTTGTAATTGTTTGCAACACGTATTATGCTAGGTTTTGGATGGTTTGTGGAATTAACTACATCGCTGCTAACCGAAGTGTGCTTCATAGGTGGGGGCCAGTTTGTGAATCGTTGGGTGCTGGGTAACATTAAGGCAAATACCAACAGCGAGAGAAAGTATTTAGAAACTTTTAACATAATTTGACGTCACCGTAGCGTTCAAGCACATGATCTGTGCATTTTGCAAATGATCAGCCGACAGCAAATTGAAAATACAAAAGGAGAACCGGTCCTTCCCCGCAGGTAGGTGGTAGAAGGTTGATCTATACTGTCATGTCTGTGAGCTTAGAGTCGGGGTCAGATCTGTGGCATAACAGCTTGGGGCAGTGGATATGTTGTCTTGTTTTCTACTCAGGGAGTCTCCTGTGTGTGTCCATTCACCTCCGTGTGAGCATCACTTCTGTTTGCTGGTGTCATAATCTCTGTCATTATCATGACAGAGCATCCGCTTTGAGCATCCTCTTGTTCCCTAAAATCTAGGGCCTACGTGATGGCAGGTAGAATGCATTGTATTCCTTTCCAAAGACAGAGACAGGACCGTGGACAAAAGCACTTCAGGGGCAGTAACTGTTTAAAGCCCCATAGTGTCCAGAACAAGGATGCTCATAAGTTGCGCTTAGGGCAATGCCGGCTGCACGTGACACACTCGACAAATGTTTGTTGAATGAATTAATGAATTGAGTGGATGAATGGTCCCTTAATAGTATTGAGTGATATAGTCAAGTTAATTTCTGTTATTTGCGGGTTCAGCACGTCATCCCTGAAGGGTAGAGCCTCCCTTGTACCTGGATTCAGTAGCCTCAGTACTGAGCCAGCCTTTTCTAATGCACGCGGGAGGGATGAGCGGGGAGCTCACATTTATTGAGCGCTTTTTATTTGAATCAGCACTGGCCTAGTCCCCTCAGGGATGTGTTCCAAGGTCGCACAGCTGGGAAGTGGTGGAGGTGGGGTGAGGACCCCAGGCGCTGTCCTCCAGGCCTGCACACATCTCCCCTATGTCTCCCAGAGATGAACGCACACTTACTGGGTCCATGAGGACTTGGGGAGGGCCAGCCATGTGCCCGAGAGGACCCCACTTCCTGACTAGTCCTGTCTTCTTTGTTGGCCTTTATCACCTTTCCACCTTGCTCAGCTACAGGTGACAAAGGCCCTTACCTGTTGATGCAAGTTCCTGGCCTGGTGTGAGCTTGTAGAATTTTAGGATCAGGTCCTATCTGAGACTTACAGCCTGAGAAGGGGAGGCTGGAGTGGGAGAAGCAGAGGAGCCCTGGCCTGGCCGGGGAGAGCCAGGGCCTGGTCCACAGGAGGCGGGAGGGTCCCAGGTGGTGGGTGGGAAGTGCTTTGAACCTTCCCAGAGATAAGGAGTTTGTAGATAAGGAATTACCCAGGCAGTCCCTATGTTTATAACCCTCCCCCTCCCCTCCCCCCAGGCCCACACAGCTCCCCTATCTCTGGAATGTTGGGTAAAGGTCACAGGACTATGTGTGTGTTCATAGAATGATTGTCCCTCATGGTGACAGTTCTGTCTGGACTGTGCTTTTTAACAACAGATTGAACCAGATATTTCCAGTTGATTTGCAGCTCCCAGGCAGCGTGGGAAGCTGTGTTTACTCCTTCACGCTTGGCTGTGAAAGGAGGGGTCGGGGGTGAGCGCCTTTAAAGAGAATGTGGCTTCCAAAAGATGATCCTTTCGGAATGAACTCGTTGTTCTGAGTGTAGAAAGCATGGATTTCCGAGAATTTCATTGATTGGAAAGAGACAAACAGGCAGAGTCTGTCCATCCTTGCAGTGCATCCAGGTCTAGGAGAACCGGAGCATGAGAGGTCTGTGGGTGAATCTGGAGTTCAGGTCACATGGACCAGTTAAGAGTCAACAGTACAGGGGCTTCCCTGGTGGTGCAGTGGTTAAGAATCCGCCTGCCAGTGCAGGGGACACGGGTTCAAGCCCCAGTCCGGGAAGATCCCAAATGCTGCGCCACAACTACTGAGCCTGTGCTCTAGAGCCTGAGAGCCACAATTACTGAAGCCCGTGCACCTAGAGCCCGTGCTCCACAACAAGAGAAGCCACCGCAATGAGAAGCCCGTGCACTGCAACGAGGAGTAGCCCCTGCTCACCACAACTAGAGATAGCCCAGGCGCAGCAACGAAGACCCAACGCAGCCAAAAAAAAAAAAAAAAAGAGTCAACAGTACATTTATTGAGCACCTACTATGCGCAGGGCTCTGTGAGGGGTGCAGAGGTGAGTAGCACGACCCTCACGCTCCAGGCGTTTTCAGTCACGGGGCTAACGACATGCACTGGTCTGCAGAGAGGATGAATGAGGTGGTGTGTTAGGGCCCAGTGAGTGGTGTCAGGGTTTATCCTTTTAGTTCATTGGATCTTACTGAACCCGTACTTTGTGGGAGTAATGAGCTATGTCTGTGCAGTATGTGGATGTGTGACAGTGTGTGTGACAGTGACATTCTGAGGGGAAACAGGCAGACAGAGATGGTCACGGGCACAGGCACATGGCCACTGTGGAAATCAGGGAGGGCTTCTCGGAGGAGGGAGCCTCCAAAGATGAGGAGGTTGAGCGTTCAGGGGCTGGTGGAGTGAAGGGTGAGGTGGAGTGATGAGAGAAGCTTCTGGAAGGAGGCGTTGGCGTTACTGGAGCTCATACTGAGGGGTGGGTAGGGTTCAGCAAAGCAGGAGGGGAGGACATCCCTGCTGAGGAGTTGTGTAAATGGGCCCGTTATTTACTGCTGTGTGACAGCCTACTCCAGATCCTGGTGGCTTAAAGCAACAGAGCTGTATCATTTTCCATTACTCTGCGGGTCAGGAAACTGGCTTGGCAGGTCTTCTGCTCCATTTGGTGTCAGCGTGAGTCACTCACTCAGCTGCAGTCAGGGGGCTGGTGGGCCCGGCTGGGCTGGGAGGGCCAGGCAGACGGGTCACGTGTCCGGTGCCTCAGGGGTCCCTCCACACAGCCATCCTGTCTCTTCGTGTGGCTGACTTGGGCCTCCTCACAGCAGGTGGTCTCGGGTAGTCAGACTTATCACATGGTGAAAGCGGAAGCCTCTTCCAGGCGAGGCCCGGAGCTGGCATGGTGTCCCTTCTGCCACATTCCACTTGTCAAGGCAAGGTGATGCGGCTGGTGGGCGTCAGGACAGAGGGAATATTAACGACAGTCATCATCTCTCCCACTGCGAGCCAAGGTCCAGAGCTGAGAATGCAGGATGTAGCCACCAGAAGCCACATTGCTGGGCCAGGGACTCACACTCTGCTGTTTCTACCGCCCTGTTCACAGACCCCCTTCTTTTCTTTAGAAGCACCCGGAGGGGGCAGAACTACCCACGAGGCAGCCGGGGGAGCAGAAGGGACTTCAGCTGACGCTCAGATAGATCCGAGTCTGTTTGTTACCTGCCACCTCCTGCGTCGTTGGTGCAGATGTTCCTCCCTGGGGTTTAAAAGAGATTCTTGAGATTTTTTAAAAATTAATTTTTATTGGAGTAGAGTTGATTTACAATGTTGTGTTAGTTTCTGCTGTACAGCAAAGTGAATCAGTTATACATATCCACATATCCACTCTTTTTTAGATTCTTTTCCATATAGGTCATTACAGAGTATTGAATAGAATTCCCTGTGCTACACAGTAGGTTCTTATTACTTATCTATTTTATTTTATATATAGTAGTGTGTATATGTCAATCCCAGTCTCCCAATTTATCCCTCTGATCCTTGAGATTATAAACCAAACAAAAATGTTTGGTTACTTTTTTGGACGAAAGGTCCATGCCTGTCATCTAGGACTCAGCACTGCCTAACTTCTTTTTTTTTTTTTCGGTTAATTAATTTATTTTTTGGCTGCTTTGGTTCTTCGTTGCTGTGTGCAGCTTTCTCTAGTTGTGGCGAGCAGGGGCTGCTCTTCATTGCGGCGCATGGGCTTCTCATTGTGGTGGCTTCTCATTTGCAGAGCACGGGCTCTAGGCGCGCAGGCTTCAGTAGTTGCCAGTAGTTGCGGCATGCGGGCTCAGTAGTTGTGGCTCACGGGCTCTAGAATGCGGGCTCAGTAGTTGTGGCACACGGGCTTAGTTGCTCCGTGGCATGTGGGATCTTCCCGCATCAGGGCTCGAACCCATGTCCCCTGCACTGGCAGGCAGATTCTTAACCACTGCACCACCAGGGAAGCCCAGCACTGCCTAACTTCTAAAAGGTGAAGAACCACTGTATTTTCATGACTGTCTCACCTTAACGCTCTGTGATGTGGGTGTGACACCCCTGGGCCCCATATGCCCCACCCCTTCATTTATGTAGTCATTCACTCAACAGATGCTTACTGAGTCATGTCCTAGGGCTGGCGTTTCAGCCCTGAAGGACCTTACACTCTAGAGCGTAAGACACGTAATGCACAGCTCAGCAAATGAAGATCTGATTTCAGCTGGCGATCAGTGTGTGGGGAAAGACCCAACAGAGAGGGTGATAGAGGACGGGGGACTTTGTATTTTAGATCAGAGGTCGGGGAGGGTTGCTCAGTGGAGATGACATTTGAGCAGAGACGTGAATAAGACGAGGTAGCGAGCCCTGCAGAGATCTGTGTTCCCGGCAGAGGGAAAAAGCATGTTCAAAGGACCTGAGGCAGGAATGTGTTTGTCCTGATTGAGGATTCAGAATGCCAGTTTGATCAGGTCTATGAGCAAGGGGGAAAGTCTTAGGCAGTGAGGTCAGGGAGTAGGAGTCAGATGAGGTGGGATTTTATAGGCTGTGATAACGGATTTTAAGTATCATGAGAAACTCTTGGAGAATTTAGAGCCAGGAAGTGATTATTATTTCCCAGGTTTGCAATCCCAGCTACTCTACACATTCTTTGGGACTTTGGGCAAGTTATTTATCTACTTAATGCCTCACTTTCTCCACCTGTTAATTGGAGAGAATCATGATAGTACTTCAAAAAGTTAGTATGAGGATTAATATTCCTAACTAGTGGAGTATTAAGTAGTGCCTGGCACCTGGGAATCCCTCAGTAAATACCAGCTGTGATGTCGACCCTCTGTCCCCTATGGTGGATGTTCATTCTGCTCCTGGGTGAACTTCTCTCTTTCTCCTCCTACTAGCCCCCGGGCCTGCAGCCTCAGAGGAGTGAGAGCAGGCTTGTCCACACCGCAGACATGGGATGAGGGCCCTGGGTGTGGGGCTCCTGGCTGCTCTGTCAAATGTTTCTAGAAAGCCAGAGGGTTTTGTCTCTTTCCTCTTTCCCTTTCCTTTTCTTCTTTTCTAAACTGGGAGTCAGGGAGAAAGTGTAAAAAGCCTAGAAATCTCCCCTTCCTAGCTTTCAGGATTCATGTTCAAATAAATTAGCTTCTGAAGGGCAAGGAGATGGGGAAGTCCTTTGTTCTTCTGTGGATGTGGCCCTAGGCTTTGGGCTTCTGTGCCCCGTCCCACTGGCTCCCGTTTTCAGTGTTGGTTCTTCACACCATCTCCCCAGCACCCTGTCCCTTTCCTTTAGCTGCAGCTTGTCCCCAAGTTGACTGAAATTGTCGGGTAGGGGTCGTTCTGTCGCTGGCAGCTCCAGGGTCTGCCCCCAGCGTGGCTGAAAGCCAGAGTCTGCTTTCTGCCGGGGCCCCGGGACCAGACTGTGACGTTTCTGCTGTTCCCCTCCCAGTTGGGACATAAGGGGAGTTCCCGTTGCTGAGAAACCTGGGGCTCCCACCCGAGCCGAGATGGGGCAGGGGAATAGTCTGCGCGTCAGGGAAGCTCTCCTCCCCTGCGTCACGGTTCCAAGAAGGACCATGCCTGCCGGACGTCGCAGCACTGTTTCAGCAACTCCAGTGACAGCGGCACTGCTTCCTCTTTCTAATCTGCCACCTCTTCTGCAAATGTCTTAGGGCAATTTCTCATAAATACTTTTTTTCTCTCCTTTTAAATTTTAATTTTGTTGGAGTATAGTTGATTTACAATGTTGTGTTAGTTTCAGGTGTACAGCAAAGTGATTCAGTTATACATATTCATATATTCTTTTTTGTAGATTCTTCTCTCATATAGGTGATCCCAGAATACTGAGTAGAGTTCCCTGTGCTGTACAGTAGGTCCTTGTTGGTTATCTAGCGTATATAGTAGTGTGTGTGTGTTCATCCCAAGCTCCTGATTTATCCCTCTCCCCCTGACACTTTCCCTTTGGTAACCATAAGTTGGTTTTCGATATCTGTAAGTCTGATTCTGTGTTGTAAACAAGTTCATTTGTTTCATTTTTACAAAATTTGATTCCACGTATGAGTGATAGTATATGACATTTGTCTTTGTCTGACTTACTTCACTTAGTATGATAATCTCTAGGTCCATCCATGTTATTTCAAATGGCATTATTTCATTCTTTTTTATGGCTGAATAGTATTCCGTTGTATATATGAACCACATCATCTTTATCCATTCCTCTGTCAATGAACACTTAGGTTGCTTCCATGTCTTGGCTGTTGTAAATAGTGCTGCAGTGAACATTGGGGTGCGTGTATCCTTTCAGATGATGGTTTTCTCCAGATAGATGCCCAGGAGTGGGATGGCTGGATCATATGGTAGTTCTATTTTTAGTTTTGAATTATATTAATAACGTTTCATTCAGGGGTATTACAGATTTAAGAATCCCATCTTTATCCAGTTGCTTAGCCTAAGCTGTGCTGTAAGAATGAAAAAGCATAGATTTTTCAAATAAGCATTTAACCGTAAAGCATGGCCAGGGGAAGTGTGGCCTGATGCCAGTGTTATGAGGGTTTTGGCCCTCAACTTGAAATTGGCTGAGTTTGGGGCCAGTGTAGGTCCAAGATATTATGATGGAGTAAGTCAGAGTTTTATAAATACATATAAGGCTAAACAAACTGCCCACACTCAGACCACACCAACTCCAGACGATACCTGCCCTTTTGCCCTGTGAGCATCTGGTTGTTGTAAAGCTCTTTAGTTGGTGAAAGTTGCAGCTGCCTTTCTCCATCTTAACGTTGACTTTAGAACTGCCATGTTCCGGGAGGGCTCTCCCACAGCTGCGTGCAAAATCCTCTGTGAGCTTTACAAAAATAAGGACTCCGGGCTCACTCGGGAGATTCCTGCTCAGCAGGGATGAGGTCAGATCCAGGAATTTGTAATTAAATTTGTAATTAAAACAAAGAACCCCCTAGCTCTGGTCCCAGAAGTGGAAGGCAGGCCCCCTCAGAGGCGGCACTGGGGCTGCCGTGCCCAGAAAGAAGAGAAGCGGGGGCGGGAGGGCGGTGAGGAGAGAGGATAAAATCCCGGACTTGACCCAGCGCCACCCACGCAAGCTCCACCGTGACGTGCACATCCACTGGGGGACTCTGCTCTTCGCTGTTGACGTGTCTCCTTAGGCCTTGACTACTACCGCTTTATAGTGAGGCTGAAAATCAGGTAGATCCTCTCTCTGCATTTCCATATACAACTTAGAATCAGCTGGTGAATTTCTACCAAAAAAAATCCCCCAGTGGCGCTGATGCTTGGGTCGGCCTCTCTGGGATTCAGTGACATCGAATGAGTCTCCGTCCCACATGAGCTGCCCCCGATGTCAACAGGAGCGGCCGGAGCCGTCTCTCTGTGTCAGTGTTCTCTAGGTTGTACTTTTCAGAAATGCCGGCCTGTTTCCCCTGTTGAGGCTGATTCCACCAGCTTCTGTGTGATCACGTCTGGACTCCTTTCTCGGCTGGGCCAGTGGGCTCTGTCCTCTAGAGGAAGAGTCGGTCCGGGCCCTTCTGTGATGAAACCACGGCGCCCCTTGGACGAGCTTGAATGCTTTTCCTCTTCATTCCAACCAAAGCCCAAAGCAGCATTTCGACTGCCATTTGCTCAGAGTAGGACCGTTCCTGCGAACGCATGGTTTCCCTTCCTCTGTTGTCAGGGGAGCAGTGCAGGGTTTCTGTGGGTTGTCTCCCCAGTCCTGAGAGTCCTTCACATGCCTCTACGGCCCGTCTTCCCTCAGCCTTTCTGCAGGGAGACCAGCAAGCGTCTCCTCGGAAGCCCCTGCCTCGGGCCCGCCCTGTGCCCGTCAGTGAGAGCACCAGAGTCCCGCAGAACCTCCCGCTGAGCCTCGCGTTTCTCAGGCGCTTCCCAAGAGCTGAGCTTTGCCGGGCAGTGTGGCCCTCTGTCCACTTAGCCTGCTGTATGTCAGCATGTGGATCGTTTTTTTTAAGTCATAAGTCTTGGGAATTCTGTGGAAGTCCAGTCGTTAGGACTCCACGCTGTGACTGCTGAGGGCGCAGGTTCAGTCCCTGGTCAAGGACCTAAGGTCCTGCAAGCTGTGCGGCGTGGCCAAGAAAGAAAGAAAGAAAGAAAGAAAATATGAAGTCATAAGGCTTGATTGACCTCGTTAAAATAGTCCCCCGGAGTTGCAGGGTTTGGTCAGCAGACACACCCTTGGGAGGCCAGGCAGCTCAGCTTCCCCCCAACTGGGAATTGCCCTTGACGTTTGCAGTGTTTTACAGTCAGGGACGTGCCCCTGCACCCATCACTTCATCTGACTGGCACCGATTCTGCCTGCTTGTCAGGAGTCTTTGCCGGTTTAGCCCGATTGATGGCTGAGCTGATAACTCAGGAGGTTTCTGTGGCTTTCCCTCAGCCACACCACCAACAAGACTAACGTCCAAGGCCCGTGTCTGTCCCCACATCCCTGCTCTGTGACAAGATACCACCAAGTGGCCAGGCACAGCCACGGGGCCGGAACTTGGGCGATTTAGCTGCCACTCTGCAGGGTTGTGTGGCGGCTGCAGGAGGAGCCAGGCCACCCAGGCTCCTGAGAGCGGAGGAAGGCATGTCAGTCTCGTGGACTGTTGCGGACTTCCTTAGGCAGGTCTTTGTCTTAGCAAGGTTGAAATTGGCTTTTAATAAGAACTTTAATGGAGAGGGAGTGGCCTTTCCTACCTGGGGTCAGGTCCATCCTTGGTAAGGCTGTGGCCCTGCCCATCCCGCACACAGTGGCACAAGGCCACACTGTGGCATCAGGACCAACGCCTTGGGGCAAGTTCTGGAACGAGAGCAAGCACACGTATGGCCGATCATTCCTCGCACGTGAAACATGGGCAGCAACACTTGGCTCTTACGAGGAACTCAGTACAAATGGTCACTCTCTGGATTAGAAACATATGTTCGCTTTGGAAAGACGAGAGTCATCTTTCCAGAGTGAGCAACATGCTGTCCAACCTTTGTTACAACCACGTAATGAATGTGTGCTTTAGAAACACCACGTGACGCACTGGGCTGAGCCCGTGCTGGGGGCCAGGGCTGGGGAGCAGCCTGGATCCAGGGCCGCTTTCTCATGACCGTCTTTGCTGTGACGTGAGTGGTGTTTTGGAGCTGCCTGTCCTGCGCAGCGTGCTGGACGGACTCCCCACGGAGACTGGCGGAGGATATTTGGGCCAAGCAGGTTGTTCATTTGTTTCCCCCTGCCTTCCACTTGCTATGACAAGCCTGGGTGTTGAGGGAGTGATGAACGGAAAAGAGAACCATCACTGACTCTAGGTACTGGCATTGCCCTTATAGGACCCCAGAACGATTATCGTTGGCAAAATTAGGGCGCCTCATTTAATGGTTGGCAGGAGTGAGGGTGCAGCCCATGGTACCTGCTGTACTTCCAGCCTGCCTTCATTCACCAAATACTTAGATGTCTCAATGTCACGTGCCAGGCCCTGGGGATAAAAGATCATTAAAATGTGTCCTCAAGCGCTCATCATCTAGCAAGAAAGGAGAGATGAAAAAAACCTGCAAAGACCCCTGAGAGGCCAAAGTGGTTCATGGTTCGGAGGCAGGATGTTCAAGCCCTACTGGGCAGATTCATGCCAGCTTCACGAGGAGCGGGTATCTGAACCGGGACTGCAGGGAGAGGTGTGTTTCGGTGAGGGCACCTGAAGAGGCATTTTAGGGAGTGCGAACAGCAAAGCACAAAGGCAGGGATGCTCAGCTGAGAGCCGGGCCCCCGTGGGCGTACTGAAGGGGGCAGGAGGCGATGGGGCAGGGGGTGGGGACACGGATGACACAGGAGATTCTGTTGGATTTTATGAGCAGTGGAGGACAACCGGAGATTTCTGAGCAGGGAAGATGACTAGGACGCGTTCTAAGAGTATTCCGAGAAAGATGTGGAGGAAGGACCCAAAGGACGATTCAAAATTAGAATCAGCTGGACTTAGCCCAGATCGGGGGTGTGTGTGATAAGCGAGAGCACCTGGACTAGGTGAGGGGACAAGCGACAGACAGGGGGGCTTCAGAGAAAGAGGGCTGGTTTAAAGGGTTTGGGGGGGATAGGTACAAAAATAAGGACCCAGTTGACGGGCTTGTACTTGGCTGTTTTTAGGTGCTTTGTCAACTGTAATTCATTGAGGGTTGTAGGACTGAGGAAAAGTACTTGTTTTTAAATTTTGGGTGGAGACACATAAACATGGTCTAAAGGGAAGGAGCTGGTGGGGTGGAAGGAAAGAGATGGAGGAGAGAGGAGAGATGCTGGAGGAGCATCTCCAGCAGAGAAGGGAGGAGGGACGAGGGCAGGAGCCTGTGCCCCTGGGAGGGAGGCCAGCTTGTGAGCCTGGAAACAGCGTGAGGAGGAAGGGGAGACAGACAGGGAAGGACCTGAGCTTGGACTGGAGGGAAAAGTTTAGAAACAGGCCCTGGGTGTCTTCCATAATTATGTCTTATAAAAATGAAATAGTTCTGAGAAGTTCATAATGAAAACCAGCTTTCCTGCCCCCTTTTCCCTGTTACCCTTCTCACCCTAGAGGTGGCCACGTGCCACTTTCAGCTGTTTTCTCCCCCTGATGTTTACCATCAATTTATTAGCTTTAGATATCTCTCTGTGGGTATTATTTGACATTATATATATTACTTATCAGCTGTGGACATTAGCCTATTAGGCTCTCTCGTGTCTCCCCCTGCTTCCCCTCCTCCCAGCTCCCAGTGGAGTTATGCCACAAAAATCACGTCAGTATTTATGCTATGAGGAGCTAAACAGCTCAGTAATGGCCAAATATGATCACGTTGCTTTTCGTTTTGCTTTCCTCTGAATTAGTAGTGGTGCTGCATTATTATTTGCTAGATTTTACATATCTGTTTTGGATTCTTCTCACTCTCTGACACCCTCTCAATACCATAAAAATTATCAGATCATTTGTCAGTTCCATTTTTTAAATCAGTGACCTCTCTCCGGGAGTTCTCTCTTCCTGACCCAGTCTGGACTGCTTATTCTCTGGACTTGCTCTCAGGCTTTCAATCTGAAACTTCCTTCAACTACCATCCTAGAAATTTCTTGAACCTCTCTCCTGTCTTAGACCCTTTCCTTTACTCTGCATTTCTTTCTTCCATGGTTTACTCTCTTGTTTCAGTGGAGTACATTTTCCAATAGCTTTCTAAGAAAGGGTGCTCGACAGTTTTGCTTGTTTGTTTGTCTTTAAATAGTGCATGCCTGGAAATGTCTTTATTCTAGTTTCACAACTGGCAGATATTTTAGCTGGGTATAGAATTCAAGGTTAGCAATGATATTCCCTCAAAATTTGAAGGTGTTCTTTTGTCTTCTGGTTTCCAGTACTGTTGTTGAGAAGCCTGGTGATGACCTTCTGATTTGAGGTCACTTTTTAGTTTTCCCCTGACAGTTTGTGTGGTCTTCTCTTTATCCTCAGTGTTCTGAATATGCTTTGGTTTGGGTCTTTCATTTAATAATTGTGCTGGGATCTTTCTTAGTTCTGAGAAATTGTGTATTTGAGTTTCTCCTTACTACCTCATCATCCCTACACCCGTTTTTCTGATCTTTCTTTTCGGGAAAGACTTCTGGGTTGGAAAGAGTCTAATTTTCCTATGGTTTCTCTCCTGTTGTCCATTATTTTCTCTCCCTGGTCTACCTTCTGAAAGAGCACCCTGATTTTATCTACCAACTATTTCATTGAATTTTCTTATTTTGGCAAGTATATTTTTAATCAGCAAAGACTCATCTTTATTCTCTGGTTAGGCCTCTCTCAATACCAATCTGTTCTTATACTTTGGATGCAGTGTCTTCTGTTTCTGAGATTATTACTTTGTTTTTGTTTAAAGCAGGCACAGCGTTTATTAGCAGCACAGTACGTGTGGGAGAGCACGCAATGAAGCAGTTTATTTAGTGCAGAAGCTAAAGTTACACACTTGGAGAAGCCTGTGCTCATCCTTGCTAGTGAGGAGCACGCCTTATTACATGTTTATTTTCTTGCATTATCTCTTTAAAGTTCCTTTTTGTTCATTGGTTTCCTTTCTCACTCTTGTCCTTCACTGTGGCTGGTGGTGTCCCCGTGTCGGGAATTGCTCTGCCTCAGTTTCTATGCCCAGCTCAACTCTTCCCACCAGAGTCCTGAAGAGAATTAAGGCCTGATGCCTTTCCACTGTATGGTGTGAATTAACTTATCTTCAGTGCATCTAGAATGGTATTAGTTCTGTACCATCCATGGGGGAAATTAAAAAGTGGTCACTTCGTTCAAATCATTTTCCTTAGGGATTAATCCTCTCATGGAGTACTGGGTGGGAAAGGCTATTTGAGAAATAGTCTCCCTTTGGGGCTGGAGGTGGGCTAGCAACCTGTGAGTGGAGGGGGAGCATGGGTTCGATCTGCCATAATTACCTTTGTGAGTTTTAAAACAAAACTAGGCAGTGGGGCACAATGCAGTTACTGATTTTGCTTGGTCATAATTTTGTAGCCTTGGAAGCTGGGCCATTGCAGGCATAATACAGATTGAGGAGGTGGGTGGGGTTTGGCTTTTGAGGATGGTATTGTGACCAATCCTGGTTATTTTTAGATGTCTTACAGGCCTTCAGGAAGGGCTTCCTGGAAGGTTAGTTCCAGGAATGTATTCATAGGAGGAAAGGGTGGCAGCTTCCCGCTTGTGTCATAGCGCCATCCCAAGAGGGCAGGGAAATGTGAATCACGACTTTTCTGCAGTGGAAATTCCCTCAGTTGGTGATCTTAAGGCTGTGGTGAGAGGTGGGGGGCACTGCCGCTCCTTTGGGAGCTGTGCCTGCTGCAGAGGCAGCCCGAGCTCCCTGACACCTGCCTGGGTCCCGTGATGTCTGCACCCAGCAGGTCCTCGGCTTGTGAGGCTGTCCACTGCGACCGTGAGACTAGCTTGTTTGAGAGAATGCAAGGCCGTGGGTGGCAGCAGGCAGGCAGATACCCCTGTGGTATCACCATGTAGTGAAATCAGGGAGGTTCGGGTGCTGTTTTGGAGAGTACGACCATCATGAAGAAAGAGGGTGAAGGTCCCCCTCCCCTGGGCAGGGGGTCCAGGCAGGCTGTCCCCACTCTGTGGTGGCTGCTCTTGTGTCTGCTGGTGGGCCCAGCCCAGGGACCCCGCAGAGGCCACAGGCCAGCCCCCCAAGCACACACCTTCCAGGGAGCCATACCCACGGAAGTCTCACAGAGGGGGCCTGTGGTCGAGCAGTCAAGTCTGAGGTTTTGAACCCTGTGTATTTCTTTCCACTTTCCAAATGCTCAGCGGAGGAGCCCTCAGCAGCACCCCAGCCTCTGCCCCAAGGGAAGGCCCCGCACCCGGCAGAGGCCCCCACCAAGCCATCTGCTCCAGTGCTGACCCCTCCACCGCCGACCCCTCCACCGCCGTCCAAGGACTCTGGACAGCAGCCGTACATAGGCCAGCAGCCTGTCCTGCCCAAGAGACGCCCCCGGCCACGGCCCCCGCTGCTGCGGCCAGGCTGGACGGGGCTGCCCTTCTTGCCTGGCTCCACCGGGGTCATTATGGAGACTGGAGAGGCCGGGCCCCCGGGCAGGATGGGCATGTCGGGGCGAGGACTGCCCCGGGGCGTGGACGGCCAGACTGGGCAGGGGCCCATCCCCAGGGCCGAAGGCTACGCGGGAGCACCAGGTAAGGGTCCCCCGCTGCTGGGCCATCTGAGCTACGGAAGGTGAGGATGCACAGAGGGGGCAGCCTGAGCCCCAGGGGGCTGCTGCAGGGTCTCTGCGGGTCATGGGTGCAGCCTTCAGGGTACAAGGTCCAAAACTTGGCTCTCCAAAGGTTCTGTGGTACTCTGGGGATAGTACATCATACTTAGAAATAGATTTGGGCCATGGGCTGTAATACCTGGACCATGGACCACACAGGCAGCTCCTTGATCTCCCTAGCAGGAAGTGTACCGGGGAAACCAAGAGGATACCAGGAGCTTGCGTAGCCACAAAGATGAGCACACATCAAAGTGCGTAGGCTGGAAGGTTCTGGCTCCAACCCTAGCTATGTCATTGTAAGGCTTAGCTCTGTCAACGGCAAAGGGAAGATCATAATAGGACTTCAGAGAGTTATTGTGAGGATGGAGAAAAGCCTAGGTCAGTGCTTGGCCAGTTAAGTGCTTCATGTGAGTTGGAAGGTCAGCACCGTGGTGGTGGAGGAGGTGAAGGCAGGTGGGAGAAGGAAAAGGGAGCATTTATGGGACACCCACTGCATGCCAGGGGCTGAACTAGGGGCTGGCTCTACAGCTTTCCCTACAGCACCGTGAAGTTGATATTCTACTGACAGATGAGGAAGCTGAGGCTCTGGGCTAGCGCATATAAACACGTGACGCTGCTTGGGGTAGTTCACGTCAGCTGTCACAGGATAGTACCAACCAGTCGCCTCAGAGTTCAACCAAGCTGCCGGTTGGAGGCACTGAGCCACAGGCACGGACAGCCTGCCTGAATGAAGCGCCGTGCCTGCTGGGCAGGTGGGGGTCACTGCCGTTCCTTCTCAGCCACCCCAAGCTCCAGTGATCCCAGCTCCCTTAGGCAGGTGTGGGGACTTTTCTAAGATGACAGTTTTCCTTCTGTTCCACGTATCTTGGATGCTTACATACTTTTGGGCAATTTGTTCCTTTGTATGTCTGTCCTTCCTTCCACGCATCCACACGACAAACACTGCATCCAGTCTACCTGGGGGCAAAGCTAGTGAACAGTCCCTGCTCCTGGAGGGCGAGCGTGGGAGTGGACATGTCAGTCTGGAGCCTGCTCGCCGGCTTGGGCCCCAAGGCTCCAGTCCATCTTCTTCCTATTCCCCCAGCCAGTTCGTCCTCAGGGCTGTCTTCTCTGTGCAGGCAGCTGGGAGTGGGTGCTCTTAATGTCTACTTACACACAGTGTGAGGAACAGGCAGAAAAGGAGGGGCTCAGGAAAATGAGGTGCGCTATTAGGGCTTTGACACTGCATCTGCGTTTTGTTTTTCAGGGTACCCCAAGTCACCGCCTGTAGCCTCCCCAGGTACGTTAGCCGGGACGGGAGGCCGAGGCGGGTGGTCCTGGGCAGCCCCTGTCCCGCCCCCCCCGCCCCCACGGCGGGTCCTGTCTCCTCCCTCTGGGCGATTAGCACGGGTGCAGCCCTCCCCGGCTCACTTGCTCGCGTGTGCACGAACACAAACGCGCGTGCGTGCACCGCCCCCACCCCCCGCCGCATAGCATCACGCATGCACAAAGCCCCCGCCTCGCGTGTGCGCGCGCAGCCTCCCAGCTCTCATCTCAGAAGCACTCACACAGAAGCACCTTGTGGGGCCTCAGCGCCCCCACCCCAGACAGCATGCACAAGGCCCACGCATGCGCGAAGCCTCCCATCTCACGCAGCGGCCAACGCAATCCACACATGCGCACTCCCACCAACTGCCTGCCCCTCTGACAAGGGCGCTGTTGGGCCCAGGGTGTGAGGAGGGGGTGCGTCCACTTTGAGGCGAAATGCAAGGCCCAGGCAGCCCCTCGGGACGGCGCGCAGGCCTCGGCACGGGGCCTGACTGAAGGCGCATCCTCTCTCCGCCCAGGGGTCCCGGCGCCGTCTCTGGTGTCCTTCTCTGCGGGGCTCACCCGGAAGCCTTTCCCCAGCGATGCGGGCGTCGTCCTCTTTAACAAAGTGCTGGTGAACGACGGGGACGTGTACGACCCCAGCACCGGTGAGTCCGCCCGCACACACGGCCGCTCGGGAGGCCTCTCCCAGCCGGGAGGCTGCGAGGAAGGTCCCTCCCCGCTGCCACGACAGGTGCGCCCACGCCGCCGCCTGCGGGATTCCTGGTTTCTGAGCCCCAAGTGGGTCAGCAGCAGTGCGGGGCGCCTGCTCTGGGGCAGAACCGCTCGCCCTGACGGGGGTTCGGTCCATGTGGTCCCCAGCCCCCGAGAACAGCGGGGACGGGAGGCCACCCCGGTGCCTGGGCTGCTCTCCTCGGGGCCGTGGGCATCGCGCCTGCGGGAGGAGAGCCAGGACCCCCTGGTCCGCCGCTGTCCCCCCGCCCACAGGCACCAGCGGACCTGGGTGTCACGTGCTGCTGTGGCCGGGGCTCTGTGTGGCCCCTGGGAGGGAATCGGCTCTCTGCGAGCAGAGATGTGAGTTGCCGCCCTGGCCCCGGGTCTCAGGACCACGGGCCTCGGGTTTTAGCGAGCATCAGAGTGAATGAAGTGCAGAGCGTAGAAAAACGGGGCTCCTGGCCTCCAGGCCCAGGGGCGTGAAGCTCGGCATCACACTCTGGTTTTAACGGGCTTGGAGGCGGGGGTGTGAGAAGGCTGCTTCGCTTTGTGCTCAAGTTGGGCTTCCCCTGGGGCCCTCACTCCGCGCAGTCTCGGCTATGGGGACAGCTTGTCCACGCCGACAGGCCAGGTGCTCTCGGCACACAGGGACCGTGACCTTCATTTCTCTCCTGTTCCCAGGATGCCCATGCTCTCTCCAGCAGGTCTTCAGTAAAGGGAGTTGTGCGTGACCCTGAGCAGACGCTGGCCATGTGCCCGGAGTGCTGGGGTCCGTCTGTCCCCAGGCTCTAAATTTACTGAGAAGAGCTGGGCAAGGGAGCTGGGCGGCCTGGCACATTTCAGGGCAGGTTAAAGACTCAGGCCCCTCAGATTCCTTCTCAGCCCGTGGTCAGTGGCCCATGTCCAGCCCCCTTCCCGGAGCCCTTGGGCAATGGCCACTCCTGCCAGCACTGGGTCTGGCTGTGGGCCCATGTGCCGCTGCTTTGCAAATGGGCAACATCTGCGAACCTTATCCCCCCCACTTCCGACCAGCCCTTCCCCTGCCTTCCCAGCCCCAGAGCGTGTCTGAATACCAGCTCGCGGCTGCGCGTGGATGCCAGCTGGGTACTGGTCCAGCAGGGAGCCTGGCTCTTCCACCGGAGGAGGGCTGGCTGTGGCTGCACCCCTGGCTCGGTGTCTCTTCTTCCTACGTTAATGACCGACCTTGTGGGGAGTTTTTGGTCCTGCCTCCCCAGAAGGCAGCTAAGGCGTTCTGTGGCTATTGTGCCCGTGAGGTCGATTCTAAGTTGGCCTCGAGGTGCTTTCAAGTGACAGAGAAAACTCCCCAGAGGCAGCCAGGACCGGCGGTGAGGGGGAACGGGCCAGTTTTCCCTCAGGCTGCTGCTGGGTCTGCAGCGAGGACCAGGTCAGTGCAGAGAGCAGTGTGGGCCAAGGGGACTGTCACCGTCGTTGGGTGGGTTTAGTATGCAGAGGGGCTGCGCCCCTGAGTGCGCCTGCCTCCCGGGGGGAGGCTGAGCAGGACTTTGAGCCCAAACCCAGGCCACTCAGGGCAACCCCAGAGGCTGGTCTGCCTTCATCCGGGTTGTCAGCTGGTCGCAAAAGGCTGTGATGGGGTCACGTGAACACCGGTGTCTGCTTTCCTCCTACCAGGGGTCTTCACAGCTCCGTACGACGGGCGCTACCTGATCACGGCCACGCTCACCCCCGAGAGGGACACGTACGTGGAAGCCGTCCTTTCGGTCGCCAACGCCAGCGTGGCACAGCTGCACACGGCCGGCTACAAGAGAGAATTCCTGGAGTACCACCGGCCCCAGGGGGCCGTCCACACTTGTGGGGGCCCGGGGGCGTTCCACCTTATTGTGCACTTGAAGGCAGGGGACGGCGTCAACATCGTGGTGACCGGGGGCAGGTTGGCTCACACAGACTTTGACGAAATGTACTCCACGTTTAGTGGGGTTTTCTTATATCCTTTCCTGTCCCACCTCTGAGGTGGCCGGGCAAAGGAAGGGGAGAGTTGTAGGAACTCGGCAGCTTTAATGTATTCAGCGTGTGTGTGACTGGAGCACTGGTCTAGTTTCCTGCAGACACCCCACCACCTCCCCAGGTAAAGGCCAGGCCTGGCTGCCAAGGCAGCAAGGAGCAAACCACGGGCCAACGTGGCCCCGACGCCTAAGAGTCGGAAGCGCCCCTGCCTGCCCGCCGGCTCCTCCCCTGCGTCTCCCAGCTCCCACCTGTGGCTCTGCCGTGGCCCGCGCTCTCTCCGAGGGGCCTGTGCTGGGCGTACAGGGTGCTGACCGCGGAGGCTCCAACTGCTGCCTGGTGGGATCACGCCCTGCTGCTGGAGAAGGACGAGCCGCTGAGAGGAGGCAGAGCTGGCACCAGTGGCCAGGCTTTGCTGGAGCAGAGCTGTTGCCAGCTGCTTCTGTCTTCACTTACCCTGCATGTGGGAGAAGAGTTTAAACACTGAAGTGGCACGTGCCACCACAGACCTAGGGTGGACAGTGGGCTGTCCCAGGTTTGGCTCGCCACCCCTCCCCCCCCCCCCACCCCGGGTTTGCCTGGCTGAGAGGGACACGAGAGAGACTGTCATGTGGCTTGCTGGGCTCCTTGAATGACATGTACGACTTAAGTGCAAGACAGGGAGTGTCAATAAAGATGTAAAACACTTCCAGTTCAGTCTGGTGCCTTCTGGATTGAGAGTTGCTGCCGAAAAGCAAACTACAGTAAATGACTTCAATGGCTGCAGAAAGTAAGCCTGATTCAATTCATCTCAACCATGCACCTGTTATCCCTCAGCATGCACGCCGTGCACTTGGGGGTTGTTCTTGGCTTGTACAGACAGACAGACTAGATGTGCTTGGAGGTCAGAGTCCCCATGTGAGCCCCACAGCTGAAAAGGGGGCTCCTCCAGGGGGCGCTGGACATTCACACTGAACCCGCAGCTGCCCAGCTCACAGCAGATGCAGCTGTAAGGACTCCTGAGCTCCCAGGCAACAAGAGGCCCAACACAAAACCGACCACACTGAACACCGAGGTCATCTGAGGAAAGCAGGACTCCTCCCGTGGAGAGCACGCTCTGTTCCCGGGAAGCCCAGGCCCCCCACTCCTCTACGGGCAGCCACACCAGACCCTTAGCTCCGCGTGGTCTTTGCTAATCGGGTTGGTAAAACCTGTTGGCCAACCAAGTGCCACTGGGGCTCCCCAGAGCCCCAGGGCAAGATGTGGACAATAGAAACAAGTTTCCTTGGCCGACATCAAGCCACTAAGTTACTCTTATGCTGTAAGAATGTTTTTTCCAGGACTGCTTGCAAATGAGAGCCCAGGGCGGCCAGTGGACAGAGAGGCCGGCCTTCTCCCTCACCCCCTCCACCAGCTAGGGCGAAGGGGCCAAGAACGGAAGGCGGGGCCTCTCTGTCCGCAGCATGGGGGTGGGCCAGCACGCTTGTCCCATCTCTACAGCTGGGGAATTGGCTAGCAGTGGCTTCCTAGAAATGACTCATGGGAAAAACCCCACTGCAGTGGAGCATTTTCAGGAAAACCCAGTGGGCACACGCTTCTGCCCTCTCCACCTCACACCCCCTTTAAAGACCTTACCTGGTGCCAAAGGGGACAAATGCTCAATAGCCGGAAAGGCAGGGAGCAGACAGAAGGCAGAGAATTACTTTCCTCCACTCCACAGTCGGTGCTTAGAGCAGTAAGTGAAACACCGCCTCTGCCGGTGCATCCTGACTCATTTATTGACAACGGAGAAGTTCCGCTCTCTATCCACGACTGCAGCAGGTCCTGCGTTGACTTCAGTGGGATGAAAGCTGGACCGTGGTTCACAGGAGTCAGCGTCTGTAGAAGGGAAAGGCTGTCCTCTTCCACAGAGAGAAGCAATCTGGGCTGAGCTCAGGCTGGGAGGCTCGGAGCAGCTCCTCCAGACGTCAGCGGCCCGGCGCTGTGAGCCTGGGAGTGAGACGTGTGGACCAGGCCCCTGGACTCCGATCAGGCACAAGGTTACAACTTCTGAAACAAGGGGTTGCTGAGAAGAAGGTCAGGGCGCCCCCCCCCCCCCAGAGAAGCAGAGACAGGACCGGGACGTTCTGCCCCCACATCTAACATCAGCAAATGGCCTCACACTTAAATGGTGAAAAACGAAAGACGACCAGCGGTAAAGACTGCAAATCAGTGCAAACCTCATTTGACGTCACTCCCGTGTTAGTGCATTAACCTTTCTCAGTGACCCTATCACCTTATTTCTCACAATTTGCAGTTTGAAAGGAAAGACGTATTTGTGATCAGAGACATGTGAAACGTGGCTTTACACGCATCCACACCCACTTCCTACACATCCACGCACGCTGTCCCCGTCCCATCCCATCAACGGGAAAGGACAGCGCAGAGTCTGGTGGCGCAGCGGGGGCCGCGGTGGAGACGGGCTCTCGGCACTCCCCCGCTCCTGCCCAAGCGCTGGCGGCCAGTTCCAGTTCCTGATAGTGAACCTCCCTGTCTGAGCTCTTCCCTCCTCTCGCAGAGCACACCGCACAGAGCCGCGGCTCCCTCCTCCCCCCCACCCCCCACCTCTCACCCAGCCCACTCTGTTGCTTCGAGTGGCGGCAGCTTCCCCACGTGGAGGCGGAGGCGGAGGCGCACTCTCCAGCGGCTAGTGAGAGCCCGCAGGCTCAGTGTGTGCTTAGCCGTCTGGGGGATAAAGATTCGCGAATAACATAACACGGGGGATGTGGTTTTTGATCCAAGACCACTTTGACTCTCCTAACAGCTGATGAAAACATCAGGACGGCTAAGTAGTATTCACCAGAGGAAGGGTTTAATGCAAGGCGCTCAGGGGACCCCTGAAGGGCTGAGGGGCAGGGGAAGCAGCCTGGAGGGTGCCAGGGAGACTCCCCTAGAAATCACATATGTATGAATGGGTCACTGCCTGGCAGAACCTACAAAGCAAGAGAGGTTAGCTCCTGTGGGTGTAGCCTCACTCTGGAGTCAGGTTTTATAAACACAAGCACCAAAAAAGAAGTCCTTTCTATACACAAATGTAAGTGTCAGCAAAGATCAAAATGCTAATTTATGGAAATTATCAATTTCTGGCAAGAGTTTAGAGAAAAGGATTTAATGTCCTCTGAAGGAGAGAGTCAGATGCGTTCAGTTTACGTTCGTTTATTGTTGTAACATTTTGTTTTGAACATCAAACACTGCACCAAAATGAGCCATTTATCTTAAGACAGTTGTCTTCGCCATAAACTAAGTACTGAACTGATGTTTACAATTTCTGACAACTTAAAAAACTTGTTAGTGGCACTGCTGTGCCTAATAATCAAATATGTCATCACAGACTGAACGTAATGATTAAATTAAAAGAGTAAAGTGTTCCCTTCCCTTTCTTACCTTTAAAACAAACCAAATAAAGTAGTTTTCACCTGGAAAGAGCACTTACTTTAAACAAAAACTCAATCTTCAACCAGTTTCATTAAACCCAGCATTCTCTAAAACAGAGGAAGACAAGGCTTCCCAGAGTAACTATGATGATACTTGAAAAGATGATAAAATTCCCTGGGAGAGTCTGTTTTCACCAACTTGCAAAACCTGAGCGTTTACTCTCTGCCCATTTCTTCGGTCTTGCCTGCAGCTTCAAGGACACCCTCCAGAAGGGCCACGTGCAGCCAAAGGCACGCGTACTTTCCGGATGGTGAGCTGGCTCTTGTTCCTAGACTGTCAACAGCTTTCATTTCATGACATCACACTAGTAAGCTTTTTCTTTTTCCAGCTGAAAACTATGCAGATGTTTTAAAGCACTTTAAAGCACAGCAAACATGATACGGACACGCGGGCCAAGTCTGCATGCTCTGGGCCCACGCGCGCACTTCGTAAGCCCTGCAGAGATGCAGATGTCAACACTAGAGCCATACAAGCTTCAGCACGCGGACACCAAGGCAGATACTCAAGTCGGGTTGGACTGGAAAGAGGGAAAGGGGCCACGGCCATTTCACCAGTGGAGCAGCGGAGAGAGCGATTAGAAGAGCCCAGTCCACCTCGCCCCCCCCCGCCCCGTGACGTTGCCCGTCCCCGAAAGCAGCGAGAGGCTGCTGCTCCTTCATTAGCTCCCATCAGAAGGGTCTGTGTACAAACACACTCGAGGGCATCTCTCTTTCACAGAAAGAACAAATGTCATTTGTAGCAAATGGCAATGGATTTTCAGCACAAACTTAATACTTTCTTAACACTATAGTAATAGTAATCATCTACTTTCAGCAAAAGGGACTCCTTTAAATAAGGAAAAAGACTCAGGTTAATTAGCATATGTACCCACTGGATCAATCTGCGGTGACAAAATGATAAAGTCTAGTGCTGATGGCCCCCAGGCAGAGGGGTCAGCCACCCTCAGTGCAGGGCCGGGAGACCTGGGTTCCCAGGTTCGACCCTCTAAGATGCCCCTGTGTCCAGAGAGAAGAGCTTATCGAGAAAAAGAAAGTGTCTAGTCAGAAACTCCTTAAAGGACAGCCAACAAAAGACTACAGAAGGTGCGTTATCAAGATTTCCGTACCGCACATAGCAAAGCCCTACGAAGCTCAGGGTAACTGCCTAAAGCAAACGTGGGGCGACAGGCCGATGGCATCTATGAGATGAAGTAACTGCAGGGCCACCGTACAAGGAATTGATTTCACTAACTGGGCAGAACTTCATACAAGCACAACCTATTTTCCCTGGCCTACTGTACATAAATAAATTCTTTAAATGATGAGTCCTTGAGCTATTTACGGCGGGACGGTTTGCACCGGAGGAAGCGTGTGTGGCTCCGCCAGCCTCTGCCACTGAGAGCTGCGTGCCGGGGACTGTGCCATCGTCCCTGCACCCAACAGCACTGGGAAACACGGTTCAACCGAGTCAGGGACTTTCAACTCTCCAATCTGGAAAATAACCGCCCCCATTTCCCCAGCTCTAGATCAGCTATTATTTCGGTGGAGCAAACTACAAGGAAGAGTGCCCCTGCCAGACCAGCACAGGGAAAGCACAGGTGGGAAAGGAAACCGTGGGGGCCGGGGGCCGGGCCTGCACTGCTCTGCAGCGTTCCCATCGGGCGCCCGCCCTCCGCTCTGGAACCTGCCCACTGCTCTCTCACCCAACGCGGGGCTGTGTGTGGGCCCTGCTGCTCTCAGGAGAGCTCCTGTCTAACAGTTTTCTCGATTCTAACACCAAGGGGACCGTCCACACCCAGCCTCACCTCTGCAGGCTCGTGCTCACAGCTCTGCAGAGGCTTGTGGACAGAACCCCCCTTCTCTGGGGCGGCCTGCTCGGGTCCGACAAGAGCTCATCACAACCAGGCTGGGAAACTGGACTGCAGGCAGGGGGACGGAGAAAGGACCCTTCCCAGGACCCGTCACAAGGGCTCACCTGCATTTCCAAGGCCTCCCTAAGAACAGAGCTGTTCCTTGCTGTTTAACCAACTCCTGCTGCTAGGAAGGCTCTTACGGGCATCACATACATCCTGCAAGACCTGCTCCTTCCTGCCAGTCCGAGACACGACACCTCAGTTCAGGTCCCCACCGTGGAATAGTCACAGGTGAGAAGGCAATGATATAAGGACCTTATGTTCCCCCGAAGCCCACGTTTGTCACCCCGGGGGCCCGAGCAAGCGTCCCGTTTCCGTGGAGCAGGGAGGGAGGAGCCACAGAAGACACGTGCACAGGCGGTTTGGACCGACATCACCACTGGACCCTGATCCCCTGAAGAAAGCCCTCCTTTTGAGAGAAACACTTTCAACTGCCCAGTGGGAATTAGAACACTTTACTTTGTGCAACATTTTGGTCCACTCTTAGCTTCTTTTTCCTTCTTTTTAAATCAGGCAATTAAAGGAGCACCCAGCACACAACACAGAGCGTGTGGGAGGACAGGCCAGTGAAAAGAGCCCAGGCCTCCGGCCTCAGGCCCGAGCTCCCCTCGCGGCTCCGGCCGCGGCACCGAACAGCAGCTCCTCAGGGCCTGGGAGGGGGAAGGGGGAAGGCGGTTCCAGCCCCAGCAGCTTTCCCGTCCCTGCTGGTGCCCAACTGTCAGCACGTCTTGTCCCACACCTGTGGCCGGGAGGGGACCCCATGTCCTCTGTCCAGCAGAAGGGCTGGTCACCTTCCCTTGCTGCGTGGCGAGTGACGGAGGGCCTCCCTCTGGAGGTGCGGCCTCAGGCCAGGTCGTCCAGGTCCACCTCAGGGATCGGGTCTCGCCAGTAGCAGAAGGAGCTGAACTCCGGGCACGGAAAGGCGGAATTCTGTTCCTTGTTGAGAAGTGGGAACACGTGTTCCACGAGCTCGCTCAGTCTGTGATACCTGGCAGAAGGAAGTGGGGAGGAAGCACAGCAACTGTTATTCATCAGTTGATCTGAGAGCACAGACTATAGGTTGTACAGCCAGTTACTCAGATTCCACAGATGGGAAGGATCCCAGACAGGCCTCCTTCTCAGGGCACTGCCACCCTCCTCAAAGTCTAGGCCCCTCAGCAACCCCCCCCCAACAGCTACGGCAGAGGAGAAGACACCCCGGCAGAGAGGAAAGCCTGCAGAGGCAGGTGCAGTTCTGATCCTTGGCCCCTGGCTGCAGGGCTCCAGGCTGAGGGGTGGGAACGCACTTACGATGACTTGTTTCCTTTGGTCCTCTCTTGTATCAGCTCACCCTTGGGGTTCACGGTGAAGATCCTGCAGTCTGGAACTCCAACTTGTGTGTAAGCGTAGACATCCTGCAGCAGAAAACATGGGGCAGGGTGGTTACAGAGAGAAGAAATGAGGAGATGGTCCTGCGGTTCCTGGGAGCCAGAAAATCGCCTCGACAGGAGACTGTGTACGGAAATCACGTGAAGCTGGCGCGGCGCAGCTTTGCCACTGGGGCCGAGCTTTAGACAAACACAAACTCAAGAGCGGAGCCACCGCAGAGGGCGCTCGGGAAGCCAGAAAACTTGGGCGCCACAGAGACGCCAGGGGCCTCGGAGCAGCAGATGGGAAGCGGTAATCAAGGGGGGCCCTCGAGACCTGGTTCTGGGGTGAATCCAAGACTCGGCTTAGAATCACTCAGAACATGAGTCGGAACTGCTTGAGGAAATGGAATGGAAGCCACAGAGACAGAGGGCGTGCCCTCTGTCACACACCTACATTCTGTGGTGTCACACACCACATCTCCACCGACAGGCCCTTCCTGACCGCTGGAGAAAATTTACAGCAGATATCAGCAGAACAGACATTCACTGTGCCTATACAACTGGTCTGAGAACTAACACAGGGCTATACCCTAAAAGTACACTCCTCTGAGTTTCACACACCACATCCGAGTGTGTAGCCCAGAAGACACACTTACGTTTGGACGGTTTCCAAAGGCCGCATAGAAGGGCTGCTTAGACGGGGCAAAGAGGTTCCTGATATCATTTAGACACTCAATTTTGAACTTCTCTGGTTTCTTTTCTATTACTTCCCTAGGAGAAGAAAATACAAATATAATCACCAAATCCAAAACGGTAGCTTTCCTTGGTATGTGGTCCTAAAAAGACTTTACAGTGCTCACAACCAACCAATGTTTTTAATCCTTCATAACCGGTGTCTTTCTCCTTCTTTGCCAACCTGACTTCTCAACCGTGTCTGACACAGACCAGGTGAGCTATGTGTGAGTTAGAACAATACGGAACCAAGATGCAGAAGCTCTCGTCAGGCCCCCGTGTGCGCGCAGGTGCACGCACACGCACGCATACGCACACAGAGGCACCTGTGGAAGGCGGAGAACAGGCTGCTGGGGGACAGCATCAGGGGGCCGCGGGGCAGGATCGTGCCCTTGTCGTTGACCCAGTGCAGGTAGCCGCGGGTCATGTCGGCCATGCCGATGGCGCGGGCGGAGCAGTACAGGAACTTGTAGCCATTCCTGAAAGAGAACGCGTCCTGTTTAGCCCGTGTGCTTTGGCTAAAGGGGGGAAAATGCGTTTTTCTTTTTAAAGGTCCAAATAAAGTTCCTCTCGTTTACTATGAAAATCAAATTCTTAAATTTAATAGAAAAAATTGTTAGGATTAGAAAGATCTCACCATCCCATCAAAAACGCCATGGGTGGAAAATGGAGGTACATGCAACTAGGGATTACGCTAAATTTACAAGTAATGATATAGCTTCAGCGTCTGGTCCATGGAAGCCAAATGACAAAACAGACAAAGATTTGAGGTTATCTTTAAACAATCTGCTATAGATGAAAGACACAAAGGATTTCACTTATATAGGCAATTTCCAGAATGCAAATCATTCCATAAAACAAGGAGCAAAACTTTACCTGGGTAACTGACATACTCATAATTTTCATATTATGACATTTTCAACTTGTGCTTAAGACACTGTAATTCTGCAGATCAACTTAACTCATAGGTACTGGGATCCCACAAAGGCCAAGGCACTATTTTCTCACAAAAAAAGTACTCTGACAGAGAGGACCCCATGGTAAATTGATTACCCCATGCATGCATGACCTACTTAAAGCAATACAATTAAAAATACTCAAAAAACCAAACCTGAAAATTGGCTCTCCTGTTAAATTACAGCTAAAACCCCCAAGTACAGCTATGATTATAGACACAGGCAGTGCCTACAACCCACAGCCCTGTGAAAACAAGATGACAAGGTTAACATGCGTAACAACGCATACCATGCCGGGCACAGAGCTCCTGTCCCACAGATGGCGGCTCACACTTTCCCCTGCGTGAGGCTCTAGGAAGGGGTGGGAAAGGAGAGCGGGAATAGCTGACGCATGAACAAGATTTCTGTGGACTGGCTGATGAACACCTTTTCCTAGCTTTTTCAAGCAAAATTCTAGCTCACCAGACACGTGGGTCGGGATACCTACTCATTGATGGAATGGTAGAGCTTTGCGATACCCTGATGAGTCCAGTCTTTACCCAGCTGTGGAAGGATCTGTCCTAAAGCATCAGACCTAAGAGGGCAGAAACAGACAAAGGTATCAGGAATCAAGCATGTAAAGCCAAGTGTTTACCTATTTAGTTAAATACGAGCTGCCAGCAGCCGCCGGACGGGGGAGAGGTGGAGGGACAATGCCCAACGGCGGTTTCCTTGGCCTGTGCACAGGAGACAAGGACCCCACCGGGGTCCAGGGTTGCAGAAGAGCAATCAGACATGAGGGAATTGACCACCACACATCCTGTTTTTCTCCTCCCTAATCTCAACAGCTGCCTCTTCCCCCCGATACCAGAATCTGGAGACCAAATAACTAAATCCTCCGAAGTTATCATTAATATTTTTTTTTTGGCTGCGCTGCACGGCTTGCGGGATCTCAGTTCCCCAACCAGGGACTGAACCTGGGCCACCGCACTCGTAACCACTGGGCCTCCAGGGAATTCCCCAAGTGTCATTTTTGACGTTATATCTGTACGGTCCCACCTATTTCCTCCCTCCATAAGATGACTCTGTGGGGACTGCACTCAGGGCATCTCAGTGTGTACAGTTTAAAAACTCTCCTGATGGTGGCTGGTTGCCCAGGTGAGGGACCCCCACCACCACCACACACTGAGCTGGGCCCCCTCCCCTGTCACCCCAAGGCTCCTGCTTACTTGGTTATCGTCCCGTCGATGTCAGAAATGATGACCTTGTCGTTCCAGTCCCACAGGTAAATGGTCCCCGCACAGCGGCAGGTGCCTTGATACTGGGTTGTAATGCTAAACACGACGTCATTTGGGCCGTCTTGGAGCTTCAGTTTTGCCTTTTATAAGAAGTATAAGAATAAAAATCAGAGTTTTGAAAATTAATAGCACATCACTTTGATGGAATTACATGCAACAATTAAGTCACACTTTCCAGGAATATGTGGTCAGAGAAACTGCTTATGATACAATGTTACGTGAAGAAGGATCCCAGCCTCTTAAATATATAAATGTGTGTGTGTGAACACAGAAAGAATGCACGGAAATACACAAGACATAGTAACTGTTTAAAAAAAAAAAAAAAAAAAGCCAAGAAAATCAGCGGAAAACACAGTTTTTGAATAGAATCTGAACATTCCCCAAACCAGCAGCAGCGTTTTGGGATCCCAGCTCAGGAAGGATGGCTCGGGGCTGCACCCGTGGCTCACACGAGCCACTGCCTGAACCATGTGTTAGGTGCCAGGCACTCTTCTGATCACAACCCACCCCGCCCTCCGCCAACCTTTTCCTCTGTACCGGGACTGCCCTGGAGCACAGCAGGACAATTTCATATTGAAAATGGGTGGAAGTCAGGGAGTGGGAAATAAAAAGGAAGGGGGAAACTGCATCTAAGTAAGAAAATGTCATTTCCCTATGGTTGCGGCTCCTAAAAGACAGTGTGTGGCCCAGTGCTGGGCCAGACGTATAAGATTCATCCTGGAGGGGGCTTCCCTGGTGGCGCAGTGGTTGAGAATCTGCCTGCCAATGCAGGAGACACGGGTTCGAGCCCTGGTCTGGGAAGATCCCACATGCCACGGAGCAACTAGGCCCGTGAGCCACAACTAACTGAGCCTGTGCGTCTGGAGCCTGTGCTCCGCAGCAAGAGAGGCTGCGACAGTGAGAGGCCCGCGCGCTGCGATGAAGAGTGGCCCCCGCTTGCCCCAACTAGAGAAAGCCCTCGCACAGAAACGAAGACCCAACACAGCCAAAAATTAATTAAAAAAGGAAAAAGAATGCAACACAATTCTTTAAAAAAACAAACAACAACAAAAAAAACATTCATCCTGGAAACAGGCTGAGAACACAGATGCCCTGGTTCACTCCCAGACACGGAGGTGGGAGGCCCGGGGGTGGAGGAGGAGGAAGCGTGCTGCAGGTCCTCAGGTGGTCCCAGTGTGAGGGACGCTGCTGTCCCGGACGTAGGTGAGCATTTCCACGACCACACGCTGGGCCACGTGTGTAAGGCTTGGGGCCAGGTGGACAGGAGAGGAGACCCGTCGAGTTAAACAGTTACTGAGCTCACGTGACTTGGATCCACCCAGACCACATGCAACTCACGATCTGGTCTGAGGACAGACGAAGAGACTTCTTATAGGAGGTGGTGCTGCTGTGGCTCGGCGGCTCCGTAGGGATGGGGTCCACTTGGATGGATTCTTCCAGCTCCTGGGACCCCTCGTCACTCGATGAGTCTTCCTCAGCCGGCCTGTTCAACACAACCCCGTTACTGAAGAGGCAGCGGGACGTTTTACAGACGACAGCATTTCATTTAGGATCAAGAAGAGAAAGAGATCCCAAATCCATTCTAGGAGGAGCTGTTCCCCAGACCCAGGGTACACACCTGTGTATTCCTCCTCCCTCTACAACTGGCCGGCGGTTACTCGCCCACTGTGACTGGCCATTTTCTGCTACAACCAGTGAATGCTACTAGGCCCGCTGATTCTTGTTGAAAAGGATGTGTATGTTTCTAAAGATACAAATCTTTAAAATCTTTCTTAGTGATTTAAGAAACTAACAAGATTTTATACAGTCCTTTCAAAAGAAGAGGGTAAAGAGCAAGAAGATAGATAAACCCAAGTGTTTAGAGAAAAGGGAAGAGAAAAGAACCTGATGGAGGAAGAAACAGGGTGGCAGAAACAAGAATGGGGTATGTCGTGGCACCAATCCACGGGGCAGCCAATCCACATGTCCAAGGCAGCTCTACTCCTTCCAAGAAATGAAAGGGACCCACGCCCAACTCAGATCCTGTTACGTCTCCCCTGCTGTGCCTGACAGCCAGGGAGCAGGGCACCAGGGACAGCACATCTCACAATTCCGCAAGATCTGCTTCCCAAAGGCCTGCATTTCAGGGCATCCGAGTCCATGGCTCCAGGACAGGAGCAAGGTATTCAGGAAGCAGTGAGGAGTATATTTACTGTAAGCTGATGATATAGTCTACGCACATGCAGACGCGCGCACACACACCCCACACACACCCCCATGCTACACGGCACGGCTTGCAGAATCTTGGTTTCCTGACCAGGGACTGAACCTGGGGCCCCAGCAGTGAGAGTGCTGAGTCCTAACACTGGACCGCCAGGGGAGTCCTGAAGCTGATGATATTTTTTAAAGAAAAGCGGAAGTTATCATCTGCTAACTGAGCAGCAGAAGGAAGCCACTGACTGTCATGCACGTCCACAGGACAAAGACATTTCTGACTAAGAATTAAACAAAACGGCCAACATCAGCTTGAATGCAGTGGCCGAGGCGGGGGAGCCTGGAGAGACCGGGGGCCCCCACCTGCCACTGGCTGGCTCCTTCGCGCTCGACGGCCGGTCGATGGGCGGCGGCACCTCCGATTTCCCTTCCTTGGCCTCTGGCAGCTGGAACGGCAAGATAACAATGACAATGTGCAGTTCTCCCCCTACGGACAAGCAAAAGTTCCTCAGTACAGTAGCTCTCTCCAGGGACGAGCAAAACTGCTTTCTGAATCCGCAACTTAAAAACGCTTAAGAAACAACTTCCTCTAGTTTGAGCCAAAAGGACAGAAACCTGAGAGAGAAGTCATATGCTGTTTGTGCAAAAAGCTGCCTCCACAAAGTCAGGGGCAGGAATTGTTGAGAGAGCACCAGCTCAGTCACACAGCATAATAAAACTAGGTCCGCGGCAGGGATGCTGGACCTGCAGAACGGGGGGACTGATGCCCCTCCCGCCAGCGGGGGAAGGTGGCAAGCTCTGGCTTCCAGCCGGTGATGCGGCACGGTGGAAACGGCATCAGCTCTTGGGGCAGACTTAAGGTCACAGCCCAGCTCCAGCCCTCACCAGTTACGTGCCCTCGGTCGAGCTACGTCACCTCCTTGTGTTCCAGCTTCCTCACCTGTAAAACAGGGATCCAAACATCTACACTGCTGGGCTGTCGTAAAGGTGAGAGGTAATGCCGCATGGGAAGCACCTAGCATCAGCCCTGCCCACGTAACTGTTTAAACACGGTGACTACATTATTAAAAGAGCATTATGTGGCCCGACTTGTGCTTGGCAAAAAGGTTTCTTTTGAATAAACCAAAGATTCACTTCTTTTCAGCCCATGGAAAGGATTACCTCCAGCTCAGTTACCTGTTTGGTTATGCTCTCTCTCTTACGCCAAAACCACCAGCGACCAGATTTCTTTGGCATCTTATCTTTGACCCAGGACTCAACTGTGGCCTGAAAACAATCAACACAGGTGAGTCTAGCCATCTGTCAGTCACAAGGCACTCGACTCCTTTCAACCATTAATGTGCAGGATGGTGAGCAACGCTTTCCACACCTCCCAGACTCCTCTGAAAGATGGACAGTGTCCTCTTTTGTGGCAGTTCTGTGGTATGAGGTTGGGTGGTCTGGCTACGTAGGAGCAGCCCTCTTAGGGGCTGGCAGGCAGCCTGCTCTCATTTCTCTACCCTTGGGAAACGTGGTTCTCATGAGTTATGAGGACCAGCTAGGCTGATGATGTCGTCTTGGTGGACAGATTCAGAGCAAAGCTTCACGTTCTACATGTTTTAACCACCAGCTGAATGAACCACACCGATGCCACGCTTCTGGCGGCCACATCACCCTCTTCTCGCTGCTTCTTTCCATATTAACGGGAGGAAATGTTTTCACTTATTCTATATTTAACTAACAATCAGTAAAATCTCTCAACCTTCATATATCATCAGAAACCGGTATAAATATCTAGTAAAAATGGCAAAGATATGGCAGCCCAGGTAATTTCCTGCACTTTGGGGTATGAGATAATTTGAGTGATAATACTAATTTTAGAATATTAAATCAAACTGAACAGCACCCAGTTTAGAAATATGCACATCTGGATTTTTCGAAGCACTACATGCTGTAGATACCTCTGAGGGGGGCAACAAACAGCGGAGGATCTCACCTTAGGTAAGCTCTTCTGGAAGACCTGCAGGCTGAGGATCATGGGAGCCGCCAACGCCCAGTTGTAGTAACTGTGAGAGTAAAACCGTGCAACACCGTCACACAAGAGAGGAGACGGCGGGAGGGAGAAATACCACATAAAATGCCTTATTCTCTTCAATGAAAAGATGATCAGCTCAGTTGCTTGCCACATAAGTAATCTTTGCTTCAAGCCAAACTTCTCTGAGCAGAGAAGCAGCACAAGGTACTGGGTGGGCCAAAAGGTTTGCTCGGTTATTTCCGTAGGATGGCTCTAGTAGCACTCAGTTGTCTTTAACTTCATTTGAAACAATTTTGTTAGATTGTATTGTGACAGGTGTCACATCAGCATGCATTTAAAAAAAAAGACTTATGGGGCTTCCCTGGTGGCGCAGTGGTTAAGCACCCGCCTGCCAATGCAGGGGACAGGGGTTCGATCCCCGGTCCAGGAAGATCCCACATGCTGTGGAGCAACTAAGTCCGTGCGCCACAACTACTGACCTGTGCTCTAGAGCTCGTGAGCCACAACTACTGAGCCCACGCGCCACAACTACTGAAGCCTGCGCACCTAGAGCCCATGCTCCGCAACAAGAGAAGCCACCGCAATGAGAAGCCCACACACCACAACGAAGAGTAGCCCCCACTCGCCGCAAGTAGAGAAAGCCTGCGCGCAGCAACGAAGACCCAATGCAACCAAAAATAAATAAATTTAAAAGAAAGAAAGACATCAAAATTGGTGAATTTTTGTGTAGCCATTTTAACACTGAAGCTGGAAGAAAAAAGCAACATTTTCAGCATATTATGCTTTATGATTTCAAGAAAGGTAAAAATGCAACTGAAACGCATACAAAGATTTGTGCAGTGTATGGAGAAGGTGCTGTGACTGAACGTTTCAAAAGTGGTTTGTGAAGTTTCGTGCTGGAGATTTTCGCTGGATGATGCTCCACAGTCAGGGGCAGACCAGCTGAAGTTGACAGCAATCAAACCAAAACCATAATTGAGAACAATCAACGTTATACCACATGGGAGATAGCTGACATACTCAAAATATGAGTATGAAAATCATTTGCACCAGCCTGGTCATGGGAATCGCTTTGATGTTTGGGTTCTCCATAAGTTAAGGGAAAAAAACCTTCTTGACTATATTTCTGCATGTGATTCTCTATTGAAATGTAATGAAAACATTCCGTTTTTAAAGCAAATTGTGATGGGCGATGAAAAGTGGATACTGTACAACAATGTGGAACGGAAGAGAGCGTGGGGCAAGCGAAATGAACCACCACCGACCACACCAAAGGCCAGTCTTCATCCAAAGAAGGTGATGTTGTATATGTGGTGGGGATGGAAGGGAGTCCTCTATTATGAGCTCCTTCCGGAAAACCAAATGATTAATTCCAACAAGTACCTCTCCCAATCAGACCAACTTGAAAGCAGCACTTGACAAAAAGCGACCGGAATTAATCAACAGAAAACGGGTAATCTTCCACCAGGATAACGCAAGACCGCATGTTTCTTTGATGACCGGCAAAAGCTGTCACAGCCTGGCTGGGAAGTTCTGATTCATCCGCCGTATTCACCAGACACTGCACCTTCGGATTGCCATTCATTTCGCTCTTTACAAAATTCTCTTAATGGAAGAAATTTTCAATTCCCTGGAAGACTGCAAAAGGCACCTGGAACAGTTCTTTGCTCAAAAAAGATAAAAAGTTTTGGGAAGATGGAATTACAAAGTTGCCTGAAAAATGGCAGAAGGTAGTGGAACAAAAGGGTGAATACGTTGTTCAATAAAGTTCTTGGTGAAAATGAAAAATGTGCCTTTAATTTTACTTAAAAAACTGAAGGCACTTTTTGGCCCACCCAATATAAAACAGAGTAGCATTTCAACACCTCATTTGAAAATAAAGCTGAGGCTTTACCTTCACTTCAGAGTCACTCACTGCCCATTAGCTCGTTTATATGAAATGTCATATTTTATAGCAAGAAAGACTGTAATGGTTAAAAACAGCACTTGGGGAAAAAAACCTGCAAGAGTATTTAATAATTACAAAAGCAAGAGTATTTACCGGTTATATATCCGTATTACAAGGTTGGGATTGTCTATAAGTCCAGGGTTTTCTGCAAATTCATGGTAAGTAATGATATGCTCCATAAATTTCTCTGCAGTGTAAAACAATAATTATCCATTTGGTTAGAGATTACATAAATAAATACCCATATGAGATTATCACAATACTACCTACATTGAAGGGACTATAAGATTTTTAAAAAGTCCTTTAAAACAAACAAACAAGAAACCCACCAACTAACTTTTTTATATGCATCAAAAGCAAATGTCAGACACTTGAGGTTTTTTCCCCCCCAGGACAAGAAAGAACACTTCTTTTCTACTCCTCCTCTGCTACCACTCCTCCCGCAGATGGGATAGAACAAAACTAAAAACCAAAAACCAAACAAACAAACAAAGAAAAATGGAAGTAAGTCAGAAAGAGAAAGACAAATACCGTATGCTAACACATACATATATAGAATTTAAGAAAAAAAAATGTCATGAAGAACCTAGGGGTAAGACAGGAATAAAGACACAGACAGACCTACTAGAGAATGGACTTGAGGATATGGGGAGGGGGAAGGGTAAGCTGTGACAAAGCGAGAGAGAGAGGCATGGACATATATACACTACCAAACGTAAGGTAGATAGCTAGTGGGAAGCAGCCGCATAGCACAGGGAGATCAGCTCGGTGCTTTGTGACCGCCTGGAGGGGTGGGATAGGGAGGGTGGGAGGGAGGGAGACGCAAGAGGGAAGAGATATGGGAACACATGTATATGTATAACTGATTCCCTTTGTTATAAAGCAGAAACTAACACACCATTGTAAAGCAATTATACTCCAATAAAGATGTAAAAAAAATTAAAAAAAAGAAAAATGGGAGAAAGGGATAAACCAGGACTCCTAGGAAAATAGATTACAGATGTGGCGAGAGGGAGGAAGATACGAAGGCACAGACGTGCACACGCTCCACTCCGTAACCAGTGAAAACTGAGCTTCATTCTTCTAAGCAGGAGAGACTGCATACCTGGGGAATACTCGTGGGGGTCTTACAGCATTAAGTGCACAAGTACAAGCTACGTTAGAAAAAATAATCAGAACATTTTACAATGCTTGGAGGAAAGAAACCAAACACACACCAGAATTTGGCGTAGGGTCTCGTCAAGAAATAAATTCCAAGCTCTTGCAGAATAAACGAGAACTGCGCATGAACTTCTGTATGCTGATCGCAACCCTGCGCTCTGATGCAGGCCAACAGAGGCAATTCTCCCTGGGGTTGCTCCTCCTGGCAGTCTGTATTTTATTACTTTTACTTGCCGTTTCTGCCTCCCCCAATGACAAACTCTACCTAAGTGAACAATATTCTTTTTAAGTATAAATTTTATAGTTTACATAAATTGTATATCCCCTCCTCCACCTATATTTTTTAAAGTGAAGGCTTATGAGGATTATAATTAAAATGTGACCTATTTAACTTTGTCCCTAGAAGGAACCACTGGCCGTAATAACACGCTCTTAATTTCTAGCAAAAAGTAAAACAAACAAATAGAATTAAGAGGTGGAAAAGAGGCACAGTGATCACCCTGTGACGCTAAGAAAAAGAAGATTCAGGGAAGCACAGACGTGAGGCTCAGGGTGCCTGGCCTGCCACATGCAGAAGATGAAGGATGATGTTAGTTGTAAAAAGAAAATCTTTCCTTAGAGGAAAGTCAATCAAGGGCCACTAGCCAAACTGAGAAAACATTAAGAAGAGTTCAGTTTACAAAAGGAGGGAAAACCAGAAAGGCCAAATAACTTGGGACAGACGTACACACGGCTGCTCAAGCCACAGCAGAGTCGTCTGAACCGGCCCCGCTAAGCAGCTCCCTTGTCTTGTCTTGAGCACCTTTACTCTCCTGCGCCAACTCTCAAGATGAGACAGAAAGTAATCCCTTCTACCTTTAGCCAGAAACATCCATCTACTCAGAAGACAATCAATTTTGGCAGCCTCAGGCCCTCCTCTCCTGTCTCAGACTTGGGGCAGCCAGGCCCCAGTCCCACAACTACTCTTCCAACAACCTTACAGAAGAGACGGTGGCCAGAGCTGCACTGACCCCGGCCGCCCAGCAGGCGGGCCGCCCAAGACCTCGGCCCCAGACACGTGCCATCTGCCACCCATTTACCTGTGGCGTCACCCCAACACAAGGTACCTAAGTGAAGGGCCAAGAGTCCGACAGCAAAGGGGGACCCCGGTTACCTGCACAAGACCCCGCGAGCTGGATTCCCACAACGGCTCAAGGCTGCTTTCTCAGTGGGGCAGGCGTGACTGCTGGCCTACCTTTAGAAATCTCTCCGTTCTCGCTGAGGCCCCCGCAGAGGGACAGGGTGACGTCGGGCAAGTCCATGGCAGAGTCTGAGAGGCACTCGGTGCCGCTGTCGGCGGCCGCGCTGCCCACAGACTGTGGGGACTGGGAGCCAGAGAGCGTGTCGGACTCGGGCCACTGCCTGGAGCCGGGCTCCGACTCGCTGCGGGAGGAAAGTATGGCCTTCACACAGCTGCCCGCGTTCCCAGCTTCCCAACCACAGGGCTCCCTGGGCGCTGTGAAGAGGAGCAGGCTGACCTGCCATCGGATGCGGCTTTCCTTAGGGAGTGCTGAAAATCCTATCACAGATTACACTGAAATAACCTAACAGCACTGCTGAGGAATTAACTGGATACAGTGAACACGTCACAAACATCACTACTGTCATTCACAGTAATGCGAACTTTTCAAAGGTGGCAGTTCTGACTTAAAGGGGCAAAAGAGTTATAAGCATTTATTTACATCGTATGATGAAAATGACAGAGTAATTAAGAAAAATCTGATGTTTGAAAACCTTTTGATCTTAACTTCCTAGAAAAGGCTGCAGTGCTATATACATCCTGTAGAAAATGCTGTAGTCCAAGGTTGTATTATTTTTAAAAACAAGGCTTTTCTAAATCATCTGTTACTTCACGAAATACAACAAAGAAATTAACCAAGTGAAAATTCTCAGGAGCCTAGACACACCTCAAGAAAGAAAATGTAGTGAGAAACTAGAAATAAGCTGTTTTACACTAGTGAGCGCCAGAACCAAAGTCGAGGGTATTCAATATTTTCACTTTTCTAAATAAGGTTTTAGAAGCTGATCCTAAAGGAAACTTTCTGTAATGGAGCATAAGTTTGAGAGAAAAAAAACCCAAGGAAATGACGCCGTTAAGCCTGTTAGTCATGAATGTTTACTGCTCTATTTCAACGTCACATTGAAATACTGTTCTAGAATTTTCAAATTCTTTTACTTTTTTTTTTTTAAAAAAAAGCCAGTATATGAATGTATGGGCTATCCAGTGAAGTTATATGACCGTTAGGGAAAAATCTGAAATTTGAACAGTAGGTGGCAGCAGAGTACAGCTATGTCATAAATAGAAAGCAGTTTCGAACACGATCATGTTTTGTATCTGAGCCTCTGAAGAAAGCTTTAGGTTTTTGGGAATTCTCTCTCCTAAGAGCAATGTACACACATATCACAATACTGAGATCAATCGGATCAACAGAATGTGTTCCTCACTGGAAATGGTGAAAAAGCCAAAGCCACCTAAAGCAGCAAAACCTGCTGTTACGCTGGGGTCCCAGTGCAGGCCGACCCCTGGAGTAAAACACAAACACCCTTGTCTTCAACCTCCTAGGCACACGGCTAGGCCCCCCCTGCAGTC
This sequence comes from Globicephala melas, assembly GCF_963455315.2. Taxonomy (NCBI): domain Eukaryota; kingdom Metazoa; phylum Chordata; class Mammalia; order Artiodactyla; family Delphinidae; genus Globicephala; species Globicephala melas. The sequence continues at coordinate 54,934,212 of NC_083326.1, forward strand.
ACGTGTGGCCACTTGATCAGATGACTGAGCTGTCCATGTGGACAGAAGGCGTGTGCTGTGTCCTCCCCAAGCTGGGCCCCTGAGTAAACTGCCCCACGTGATCCTCTCCTTTCCCCACTGAGGCCCCGGAGGGCATGGTGGAGGCTCAGGATGGAAGGAGCTTGCGCTCCTGAGCCTGTGTGCAAGGCCTCCCACCAAACACCAGCACTAGAACAGCATCACGTGAGCAAGAAATCAACTGCTGTGGTCAAGCCACCAAGGTCTTGAGTTTTATCAGTCAGAGCAGCTGGTGTGACCCTCACCGACGCCACCACTTAAATGCACAGAGGACCCACCTGACTCAACAGGCCGCCAAACCCAAGAGACTGATGTGATTTAGGGCAAAGTTGAGCTCTAATTACAAATACTGGCTATTCAGTCAAGACGGCAATGGCCACGATGATAAAACAAATGCTTACAAGCATTTCAATAATCTCACTGTCTCTCAGTGTTGATGAATGTCTCTAGAAACAACCAGCTTCTGAGGTAAGGCTTGGTGAATGGCAACGGTCCCAGATGGTGAAGTTATAACAGCACAGGGAGGCCCCACTGCAGTAGTCACGCTTCCCCATTTTTTAAAAGGGAAACTAAGAAATCTGTCTTAGGAATCCCAGCGTAAATAAATGATTAAGGACTGGGAGATTGGAAACAAAGAGATAATTTTAAGACAGCTTACATTTTAACTTTCTTATTGGAAAAAAAAAAGGACCAGTTTTCAGTTCTCTCACCTTAAAAACCCAGCTATTACTTCAAAAGAAGTGGATACTTGGAGACAATGTAGGGCAGAAAGCTAGGAAGGAGTTTTAAGGATCTTCCAAAACTATCTGTAAAAATTTAAGTATCTTCTTTTCAATCCCATCTTTCTATTTTAAATAAAAACTTAAGACATGCTTTTCAATAATTTACCTAAAAATGTTTAATTATGTGTGACTGTGGCTCAGTATATTCAAGCCATACTTCTCACGAGAAAAGTAAATTGTTTTTTATAATCATAGATGGAGTATTATCATGGCATTTCCCCAAGAATGGAAGTGACCTTGGGAAAACAGTGCAAGTCTATCGCTGCTGAGATCTCGGTGTTATTCCAAGGTGAGAGTCACGGAGGAGAAGGGGGAGGGGTGCCAGGGGTTGCGGAGAGCTGAGCTCCAGGGGTGTGCAGGCCCTAGAAGGGGCCCCACCAGACCCAGGACTGCAAGCGGAGACTCAGTGAAGAGTGGAGGCCTTCTTTGCAAAGCATCTCTGAATAAAGATATTTTACCTTTAAAATACATAGTAAAGGAAACAAATGCTAATGAACAGGAGTTGCTAAACTGAAGTCACACCCACTGTTAGGCCCTTACGTAGGCTTCACTAGTACACCTTACCTTCTTACTGTATTGAAAATGTTTTCATAAATAGGTAAATTATTAATTTCAAATCACTACAGTCAAAACAACACATGTACAATTTCTGAATTTTCCAAAATCTGAAGCAATCATCCAACTTATTAGCTAAAGGATACCATCCCCATGCTCTTTTTTCTCAGACAGAATGCTCTGCTCTAGAAACATAGAGAATATTTCAGAGCTGCCCACCCTTCAATATAAAATCCACTACCTTTTGGGGAAATAGAGAGCTGCGACCTCAGGTTCTAGCGCCTTCAGGTCATCCAGGTAAATATCATCAGGTCCCTGGTGCTGGCTTCTCTTGTGGACACCTGTTTTCGTTTAAAAAAAAAAAAAAAAACCATTGGAGATGAGAACTTGGTTATTCTTCATTTACAACTCTGCAAGAAAACAAAGGTTTGCAAGTAATAAAACAGACGATGATTGGAATTACGTTGTATTTTTAAAGGTGTCAACTAACCTCTTTCCCTGTGTGGGTTCTCATCATCCACGCGAATGGAAGAGGGCGTCAGGGTCACACTCCTGACAGCCGCCCAATAAACACGCGCTGAGTCACGCATTCTTTCACCTGCTCTCACGTGAATAATCCTGGGCCCTAAATCGTTTACACTTGAAGGTTAACGTTTATTATATTTACAGCACGAACAAAGGAGACCGAACCCGAACCTGATGTGACTACCAGCATGGAGAAAGAGGCCATCATTCTAAAGCCACGAGGGGAGGCTTGCGGGGAACAGGGTGCTCACTCGGTGCCTGTGGAGGGCAGGACCCCTCACCGTGGGCAAACCTGGCAGTCAATGCCTTCGACACAGGATCACGGTTAGCATCTCATAGTGGGACATGATGAGATGCAGTAGGGAGCATCTTCAATTCAAAAAATAAAGAATATTTAACCCAAATCCAATCACGCCTCTAGAGCTGTGCTGCCCACTCATCACTGCCACACGTGGCTGCTGTGCACGTGACCTGACCTAATCTGAGTGAGGTCTGTAAAACGTGAGAAGTGTGTGCGTGTTTATCTTTAGTTCTGTGCTATTTCAACACGTGCATTTCATGCGTCTACCATCACAGTCAACATAAAATACTGTCACCACACAGATCCTGCTGCGACCGTTTACAGCTCTACCCACTTCTCTCTTGTTCCCTCCCCCACCCCACTGCTAACCCCCAGCTGCCGCTAATCTGTTCTTCCCTTCTCTAACTTGGTAACTTCAAGCATGTTATATAAATAGAATCATACCACATGTAACTTTTTCACATTGGCTTGCTTGCTATCTTTACTCATCATAATTTCCTCAGATTCATCCAAGTTCTTGCGTATTATCACTAGTTTGTTCCTTTTTTTCCCTTAGTATTTCATGGTATGAAGCACTTATTACAGGTTGCTTAACCATTCACCATTCAAAGGACATCTGGGTTATTTCTAGTTTGAGACTATTAAGTATAAATCTGCTATTAAAATTACCGTACAGGTTTTTGTGTGAACGTAATTTTCACTTGTCTAGTATATTTTCCCAAAATTATGATCCAATGCCTCTGCTTCCTCACCAACATATGATGGCGCTACTATTTTTATTCTGGTCATTCTGGTTTTAATTTGTATATATCCAAAGAACAATGATGTTAAAAAAAACAACGAAAAACACATACCAGCTTTCCAAGGCTTACTATAAAAAATGTAAAATAGCTCCATAACGTCTACATTAATTACTTGTTAAAACTATAATAGTTTGAAATTACTGCTTTAGATAGAATACGTTAGTAAACTTAGTTTCACTTGTTTATTTTTACTTTTTTAATGTTAGAAGACTTAAGTTCCAGTTTAAGGAAATACGGGAATGTCCCTTTGAAAAAACAATCAGATACATCCAGACTGTGAGAAAGTAAGTACACAAGACAATAGCCTGGGCTCTTCAACAGGTCAGTATCATGGGTGCAGAGAGGGAAAGAGTGGTAGTGGCGGGTGTGTGCGTGTGTGCGCTCGTGTGCGCACAAGCACACGAGCTGTTCTAAACAAAAAAGGTTAAACACAAAAACCAAATGCAGGGCTTCCCTGGTGGTGCAGTGGTTGAGAGTCCACCTGCCGATGCAGGGGACGCGGGTTCGTGCCCCGGTCTGGGAAGATCCCACATGCCGTGGAGCGGCTGGGCCCGTGAGCCATGGCCGCTGAGCCTGCGCGTCCGGAGCCTGTGCTCCGCGACGGGAGAGGCCCACAACAGTGAGAGGCCTGCGTACCGCAAAAAAAAAAAAAAAAGTTGGGGAAAAAAGAATGAGGCCAAATCCATGGTGGAAACCACCACTCGGTGTTCTATCTCTCCAGTCTATCCTGCCTTGAGTGCCGAGAACAGGGGTCATTATTCCCATGGACTAAAACACGGAACACGGGATACCCCCTTAGCAGTTCTTAGAGTAGCACTCGTGATTTGAGAAGATGGGCTGAGCTAGGAGAAGCAGGTACCTAGTTCCTCACCGGTCGGGTGAGCACATGTGGCCACAAACACCCCTGACAGTCGACATTTCTTTTATTTTAAATGAACTGCTTCTGAGTGACCCTGAAGGCCCATACCTGTAGTGGCTATTAAGTCAGTTTGTGATCGTCTAACTTATGGTGCTGGCATGTTTTGCAAAGTTGAAGTAGGTGTTTGGCTCTATGTGACAATTGAATATTTTTAGGGAAGGTTTTACTTCCTAAAAATAGGCCAAAGCCAGTGTTTCAGATATACTGTAACCAGTATCAATGTCAACTTTATATTTTTCAACAGAAGAATGTTCTGATGGATGTCAACTACTTTCCAAAGTGAGAGCTGCAGAGCAGGAGCTGCACCCTGTCTTCCTAACTGTTAGAGGATTCCAATCAACAATCAAAGGAAGAGACACACACTAGTAACTGGTGTGCATTTATTTAAGGTCCATATTACTGCACCAAAAGTACAGTAGCTTGGCCTCAACTAACCAAGATGTTTCAGGTGTGAGCATTTCTCTAGTCTAATTTTTTCTGTTAAACGTAACTGTCTGGGATTCTACGTCACGTATTGACACACCTAGTCATTAAAGGGGTTAACTTTAGTCATTCACTGATTTTAATGCTTTCGTAAGTTTTTCAGTAAATGCTTCTCAGGGGCCTGAGCAGCCACGGCCGGGAGAGGGAGGAGTCAGAGTTACCTCCAGGGGCGCCTGAGCCCCCTCTGAGTGCGGCAGGTCCCAGTCAGGAGCACAGACACAACACGGCAGCCCCCCGAGTACTAACTGAAACCCTGGAGAGATTTACCACCTAGATTTTCGGGCAGCCGAGGCCAAACCAAACCACCAATTACCTCTTTTCTTCGAGGGCGAGTCGGCCTTAGCGGCTGGTTTAGCTTCTGAGGGTGCCTCGGCGAAGGACGGGGGAGGAGGGTGGTGGGCATCCGACCCTCGGGGGGCTCCCGAGGACCCGATGCCAGGGCTGCTCCACTCCTCTGCTTCCCTGGGCCCCGGGGGCTTGGCTTCACGATGGTACAGACCGTCTCCCCCATGGAAGCCATCCTTCTCAACTTCACTTAGG